>NC_043703.1:160281967-160326637 GCF_006229205.1 Suricata suricatta
AAATAAATAAATAAATAAATAAATAAATAAATAAATAAAAGTGTCTTTGATCATCGACATAAAACTGACGGGTCAAAGCAATAAGCTTAAGAGTTGCTTTGCTCGAACTTCTGTTCCCGTGGGCCTCTGAGCATTGCCACAATGGGACGGCAGATGGAGGTGGGGGGGGTGGGGGGTCCAGGGACAAGTTTTCTTTCTATTTTCTTTTCAGAAGCACAGGCCAGTGATATCTTGAGTTCCCCTGTAGAACAGCTAAGGACTGGAGAAACAAATTTGCTGAAAAGGACCAGTGATTTAATTTTATTCATCCTGTATCAAATTTCTGCATCTTGCAGTTGGGGCACAACAGGAGGTGACACTGTTAACTGTTACTCTTTTCACTTCCTTTTTTTCCCCCTCACTGAACATAAACATATCATTACACAGTTACACTCCACTATATTTAGAGTTGATTTTTAACTATCTATTAAATCAAACAGGGAATCTGGGCTGTTCTACCTGGAGCCAGTGGGACTGGCTGGGAGCATGGACATGGTCACTGGGAAAAGATAACTCAAGAGCGTGAGCCGTGTTGCCGACCACCATATACCCCCAGGAGCCTCCATCTTCCTTTCTTGGAGGCACAAGCAGACCACTCTAACTAGGGCAGAACAGCAGCCCCCCCCCCCAAACCACCCTGCAAACCTTCACTTACCAGTGATACAGGCTTCATCTCCTTCTCAAGGTCTAGATGGAAGGAAGCCCATAGGTGTCTATAGCATCTATTCCAAGCAGTGTCCTCATCAAAACAAAAGAAAACAAATGAAATACACCATGATTTAAAGTAGCCCAAGGCAGGGCATGCTCCACAGAACATGCATTTTTATTGTTAAACAGATTTGGGAAACACCACCTACTTAGCTCCTTCTTGGGGTCTTTCAGGTGTGTGTCGGCTGTCAGAGCTCTGCACTGGAGAAATTTCCTGATATCATGCATCCCAAGATTCTTCCATCCTATTTTACTATGGGACCCTCTGTTGCTGATAATGCCTGTTAACATTTCTAGAACTAACCATTATAGAACACACTACGACCACTCAGATCAGTATGGAAGTTCACAACATGCCAACCAGGCGTTATTTGCGGCTTTGTCACAACACTGTATGTGAAGAGCTGGAGATGTTTTCTCCACGAAGAAAATGAGAAATAGACAGGTTGAATGGCAACAGAGATAATGGTGGTGGAGGCCTGAATAGGAATGCAGCTCTCAGGTTGTCTGTCTAGTTTTGCTTCCTTGAGGCAAGACAGCCCATTCCTAGTGGAAGATTGAGTAGAGTCCTTTCAATGAGGGTGAGTATCAGGGATTGGAAATGGGCTGATGAGGTAGAGCAGATAATGAGCGTAGCTAGGGACAGGAAAATTGGGGGAAAAGGATTGGGAGGGGACAGGGATCATGCGACTATGTCACTAGCTGCCCTTGTCTATATCTTTCATTCTTTATGCCTTTTAATCAAATCTAATCATAACATGGTTAACATAAATTCGGCCACAGGATCAAACAGGTCCCACTGTCCCAGCTGGCCACATCATTATTCATCAGTTAGCTGTCAGCCCATTCATTTTCTGATTTTAAGTTAATACTCTTACCGTTGTCTCGCTCGGTCTTAGTTTTGCATCTTCTAACCTAAAAATGAATGTTGGAAATTTCAGATAATAAGAAAGATCTAAGAAATTTTCAGAAATGAAAAACCCTATTGCTTATTTGACGAGATACATTTACAATTGCAATTGCAAACCAACCTTTCTATGAAATTTTCTTTTTTTTAAAATTTTTTAATGTTTTTTATTTATTTTTGAGAGACCAAGAGAGACAGCATGAGCAGGGGAGGGTCAGAGAGAGAGGGAGACACAGAATCTGAAACAGGCTCCAGGCTCTGAGCTGTCAGCACGGAGCCCGATGCGGGGCTCGAACCCAGAAACTGTGAGATCATGACCTGAGCCGAAGCCGGACACTTAACCGACTGAGCAGCCAGGCTCCCCCTGTGAAATTTTCTAATCTAGATCAGAATTACGTCAAGTTGGTGAACTAGACAGTCATAGGTTGCAGCTTCTCCCTACTTTTCTTAGTGAAGAGGAAATGCCACATCTGGTATGAGTGAAGAGAAACAGGATAATACTAAGAGTTTCTACAACATATGAATGCCCTGGTTCTAGATGGTACTGTGGTTATTAAGTGAAGCCACAGACGCATTTTAGTGTGATTATTTGCATGTTTTTATAGTGCAATTTAAATACATAATGACTTCATTCTATTCCCCTCCACATATCATTGAGTATTTTGTACCAGGTGCAGAGGATTTATAAATGAATCCCTTCCTACGTGTTGCTCCATCTATCAACCTCTTTTTTACATCTAAGAATAATTCAAATGAATGTGTGTTCCAGGCAACAAAACTTAAAACATATAAAATTATATATATAGTTATAAAACAGCAGAGTGAATCAATCAACTGCCCTGTGCCTGTGCATAACACAACTCCATTAGATTCTCTGCACCATCCACCAATAGCATATAGGCTCATTGCAGCCCTATGGATCTCAACCAGCCTGGGGAGGGAAGCCATAAATTCATAAAATCAATATACAAAATAAGCAAAAAACCTCCATTAAAGAAAATGGCAGCAGATATGAAATAGCCACCAAAGTTTAAATTTTGTTGCATAATGTCCGAGGAAATAAAATTTCTAAGTTTGGGAGAAAAGAGCTTCCTTGGCTGTAGTTTGGATGTGAAGTCTATGAAAGAAGAAGAAAGTCTTGAAGGATAAATATTTTGTGAACGGGAAGAGAGAAAAGAGATTTTCCAGAAAACATTGTTCACAAAGCCTTAGGGTGAGAATTGTCAAAGACTGTAGGGGATAGTAAGTAACCAGGGAGGACTGTTCTTTACGACGGGATATGTAGCCCTTCAAGCACTGATGTCACTTAGTACCTCTCTCGTTCGTGTCTTCTGCTCAGCAACACGGCCATTCTCTCTCCTACCCTAACACGTCACATGCATTCCTGCTTTGCACCAGGCCCTTGGTCTGGAAAACCCTCCTCTCTTCTGTGTTCACAAGCAACTCTTTCAGTTACGTATCCGTTCATCAGTAAGCCCTTCTCTGACCCCAGAATTTGAAATAGCTATTCCCTCAATGGCTTTCATGTTTCAACCTGCCTTCTATCACTAATTTAATTTGATTCATAGTATTGATCGCAATCTGATAATTTCACCTTCTTTGCCTTGTCTGATTGATTGACTGAACAGCTGTTCCCTCCCTGTCCTGCTGCTCTGCCCAACACTGTAAACAGTAGCCAAACCTGGCTATTTATTGTTAAATTTAAATGAATTAGACTTGAATAAAATTTAAAATTCTAGTCCTCAGTTCCAAAAGCCATCTTTCAGGTACTCAAGGGTCACATTTGTTTAGTGATTATGATAATGAAAACTGCAGAAATAAAACACTTCCATCACCAAAGAAGCTCACTTGGACCCCACTGCTCTTGAATGTAAGCTCCTCAGGCCTAGGGACCTTATTCTGTATCCCACAGTGGATGTGTGTTCATTGAATAAAAGTTTTCTAGAGCAAATATATCATGTGGGATGAAATGGGGGACCTGAGTGGCTCAGTCAGGTAAGCATCTGATTCTTGATTTCAGCTCAGATCATGATCTCATGGTTCATGGGATCGATCTCCTTGTCTGGCTCTGTGCTGACAGTGTGGAGGTTGCTTGGGATCCTCTCTCTTCCCTTCTCTGTGCCCCTCCCCCCACCTTGAAAAATGAGATGAAGCTGAATCTATCATTTGATCCAGAAGTAAAAGGACTCACATAGTGAAATAAGGATTTTATATTCATAGCTTAAAGTCATATGCTAGTCACTGAAAGCTTTTGAAATGCAGAGGGACATGACTGAACATCTAGCATGAAGTGATTCTTCTGTCAGCATGAGCAGAGTGAGTTGTGACAGAAGGGTCTGAGGTCAAGAGACCAGCTCCAAGGTTATGGTGACTGTAAAGACACGAGATGACAAGGGCCTGAACTGACTTTGACAAGGAAGGATCAATAAAGTTTGGTGCCCATGTTAGCCAGAAGAGTCTGTATCCCATCAAACTCACAACAACATCAGCCATCTCTATGGTTTTATTTTTTCTTTAATTTTTTAATGTTTTTTTGTTTATTTTTGAGAGAGAGAGAGAGAGAGAGAGAGAGAGAGCATGAGCAGGGGAAGGTCAGAGAGAGAGGGAGACACAGAACCCGAAGCAGGCTCCAGGCTCTGAGCTGTCAGCACAGAGCCTGACGTGGGGCTCGAACCCACAAACTGTGAGATCATGACCCGAGCCAAAGTCAGATTCTTAACCCACTGAGCCACCCAGGCACCCTGGCCATCTCTATGATTTTATACAAGAATGAAGGGTTTTGTTCGTTTGTTTTCACATGAGCCATTGTATGTGGACTGCAGCTGGTTCTGCGCCACAGAGTCACTCAGGGACCCAGGCTGACGGCAGCCCCAGTCTCTGTGACTATGTCATATAGAATGCTCGACTCCCTTAGTCACTATGGCAGGAAAAGAGATGCTGGCAACCACAGGTGGCTTTGCAGTCCCTTGCTGCTGAAGTGACACATGTTATTTTGATGGAATGTAATTAGCCCAAACTAAATCACATGGCCCTGTCTGACTGCAAGTATTTAGGAAATATAGATGAGCAAAGAGGTTTATCTATATATTTATTTTGTGCATCAATCTGTCCACCATATTGAAAATGAGATTGGAGGAAACAGGGAGAGTGAAATGAGTCACAATTATCTCTGAACTTCCCAACTCATATGCAATTTAAATCTGTATATAGTAGATTTCTCAGAGAGATTTCACTGTCCAAAGAGAGGTATATTCAACATAATGTAAGTGGTACCAAGCATAACATCCTAGCAGATGATAGATAACAAAATGAATAAGAATCCATGAGTAACACTGATTATGTGTCAAGTACTAGGAAGAGTGGAGTGAACACAGCAAACATTATCTTTGCTCTGACTGAGCTTAGATTTTTTTTAGTTTTTTAATGTTTATTTATCTTAAGAGAGAGAGAGAGATAGACAGAGCATGAGTAGGGGAGGGGCAGAGAAAGAGGGAGACAGAATCCAAAGCAGGCTTCAGGCTCCAAGCTGTCAACAGAGAGCTCAACAAGAGGCTCAAACCTACAAACCATGAGATCATGACCTGAGCCGAAGTTGGACACTTAACGGACTGAGCCACCCAGGTGCCCCTGAGCTTAGATTTTAGTGTACAAGTCATGTAACAAATAGCCAATCCCGTAACTTGTTAATTATAATTGTATGTGCTGTAAAAAAGAACATATATCTTTATACCGTAACTATAGTTTATTTGCTATGCCAGTTAATCATTTTTTAAAATTTATGACTTTGTCATTTTAATATTTCTTTAATTAATATTCTCTCCAATACTGGAGACCATTCATCAGCTGAAAATAATAAGAAAAGAGAATTCATGATAAGATGTGACTTTAATGACCAACTCTAATAATTTATTCATTTATTAAAAATGTTTTCACTGGAGTATTCTACCACTGAGTTTTGCTAAATCATTTTATTTTTCTTTCTTTCTTTTCTTAATTTATATTTAGAAAGAGAGAGTGTGTGCACACAGGGAAGGGGCAGAGGGAAATAGAGGGAGAAAGAGAACTCCAACCAGGCTCTGCACTGTCAGCGCGGAGCCCAACATGGGGCTTGAATCCACACAATGTGAGACCGCGACCTGAGCCCAAATCAATATTTGGATGCTTGACTGACTGAGACACGCTGGTGCCCCTGGTTTTTTTCTTTATTTAAATATCTAACTATTGTGCAGGGATCAGTACTCTATCTTTGCATAACACTTAGTGTAATACTGATATTCCAAAATACACTATAAATCGAGGTAACGCAGCATAAAGTATATGCTAAGAAAAGATCTATAAGAATATCATATCAGCGTAAATTTTACATGCCTTCCACCTATCACTTCATGCGGCTTTACAAGTGCCCTATGTTTGTCTCCTGAATGAAAGCTGATATTTAGAAATGATTGTACACTATGCATGTGACTCTAAGAATTAAGAAATGGTGCTTCTCAATGCCTCTGAATTGAGTTACTCTTCAAAGGCCAGGGGCATCCCTAGTAAGGTTCTTGGTGGCCTGGTGAACATGGGGATGGCCATATTTTAACAGTATTTCTGTTGTCATGTTATTTGAGAAATAAAGGTACCAGACAGCTATCATCAGTCCTAAAATGCTCCTCATTCTGAGACCTTATTTTCTGTTTTCTTCTTTTCCTTTCAGACAACGACATTTTCTGATCGACTCATTTCTGCCAAGTGTCATTGGAGTTCCACAAACGTGTAGCAGGCGCACGAGGAAGGGGACTGATACATAACTTACCCCCCAAAGAATATAAACCCCAACGATATTCCCATCTCTGCAAATGTCTCCCTAGTAAGATACAATAGCCTCAGCGAGCCCGATTCCTCTCTTTGAGCCCAGTGCCCTCTGCGTTCTCTCTTTTACTTTGCTAGAAAATTCCTCTGCCTCGGGTGACCCACAGCAATTGGAAGGGCACAGCGTGCGTATTTCTATTCCATAACGGCAAAGGAGCAACGCGCCCTCCCAGCACCACTGACGCTCTTGTTTCCGGTTTGGAGGGCACCACCGACACTCCTGTTTCCGGTTCGGCATTGTCTGTCTTCCAGAACGGGCACATTCATACTCTGCTGGAGTCAGCCTCCAAGCCTTCACGAAAGGGTGCAGTGAGCCAACATATTGCTGAAGCCGCAACATCAGTGTGAGGATACAGAATGCATTACACAGTGGCGGGGCCATGTTTTGCTTTGACTGGAGCGCCGATAACTCAGAGATGAGCTTTCTTTTTTATTCCTCCCCCCACCCCACTATTCAAAAGGCATAAAGGATTGTGCATATAACATTTTTCTGGCCAGGCTCTAACTGGAGCTTCCCCACCAGCGATTGCCCACATGATAATGGAACTCTGCAATAATATTAGGGGTGTGTGGAAAATCTATGGCCAATTTAGCCACTCAAGCAGGGCTGGAAATATCTGGGTTAGGGCTGCAATGGGAGATGACTTGCTATAAGACGGGCTGCCTGGAACTCTGCAAAAGACATGCCTCGGTGCCTCCTAGAACAGCCGGGAGCCGAGCCTGCTCTCTCGAGGGAGAGGAGAACAGGCAAGGCAGACGCCAGGAGCCACAGATTTTTGGGTTTCAGTATAATGACTGATTTGATGGCTGTTTTACTTATTTTTCAAAGGCAATTTGGATAGTGCGCTCTCAAAATGCACCACCAAATAGTCCTCTCGTATAGTAGAGAACCATTCATTTGTGGCCCTGCTGTGCTGAAGACGCGTTGTCTGTTTTGCCACAACGAAGCTAAAGAGTACAAAACTTAATTCCTTTAAAAAAAATTGGGGGTCATAAAATCATATAAGGCGCAAAGCTTAGACAATAGAATTTTGAATCTCTAGGGGACTGGTGGTTGGGCCAGTGTGGAGATGCCATGTACTCAATGGCTTCTGGCACTAAGTTTGCATATAGGACCACCTGGAGTTTGCGCAAATTGACCTTCGTGGCCTGGTCAGAAAGAAAGAGGGCCGTCTCGTCATCCAGCCAAATCCGTTCAGGATAGCCACTAACTTGTGAAGACAAAAATCACAGTACTTTCAATCCTGGAGAGCAGACAGCTGAAGTATTGAAAATTCTTACATAGCAGTCATTATCTTGTTTCTCTCCCAGGTCTGAGAAGGACAGCTTCCGAGCAGGATAAGTCTTCTGAAGGATTAAAAACGCTGCTTATGTTTGTCTAAAATTCATTTCTTCGTTCACTGTGTTAAATGACTTACAAGTCAATGCTTTATCCACCTGCAGTGGTAAACAGGACAGGGGTGCCCACCTCTCAGGGAGCATATGATTGAAGGTGAAAGCCAAGCAAGCAATTACACTGAAGAGTGATAAATGGTATGTTTGGAGACCTACGTGGGCGCTACGGGAACACAAGACAGGCACACTTGATGGGGTCCTGGGGGCAGAGCAGAAGCTTGAGTGGGGTCACCGGTGGAGGCTAGCTGGACCCGCGTTCCTTATCTCTCCTCTGCCACAGTTTCCTCGGGTCAGGCAGGGGGGAGTGGCAACTGGTAGAGGCTGGTGGCTTCTCTGAGGAACCACTTCATGGAGCCTCCCTCCTTCTTCTGTCCTGCTGTGTACGGGGACAGAAGGGAAGCTGGGGGAGAGGGCTACCTGGCCACAGTGTCGGGATTGCTCACACCTTATTGGCTCCAGGGGAAGGAAGGACTCCCTTCAGGGAGCAGGACTGTCCTGGGTTGCTCTGTGCCCCAGTGCTGAAATCCTGGGGAGCATCCATCCTGAACTTCTGTGGAAGGAATCGCTCTGTCCTCCCTTGAACTTTCCCCTTACCCATTTGGCCCTGTGTCCTCTCAGTGCGGGACGGGCCCCAGGAGCCTGGACCAGCCAACTGACGGTGGAACCCTCAGCGCAGGGGAGGGTCCAGGTCCCACTGCCGTGTCTACCATCCGCAAAGACATCCACTCATTTTTGTTTGGAAGTGGGGCTAGACCCCAAATCTCAACAGACAACTCGCTAGTCATATTAGAGGGGATTTTCTTCCAAGCAAAACGTCCACATCAGATTCAGCAATTTGAGCCCACACTTTGCTCAGATTATTAGATGTTTTATCTCCGTGCACTTGTCCTGCTTAGATGTGCTAACTGTATATGAAACATGCTGCTTCACCGGCTCTCCTCAGTCCCCACGTGTCCCTCAGCACGGTTCTCACAGTATTCCTGGGGCAAAAGCGGGACCACCCGTCTATGCAGGTGGTGATGGGGAGCAGTGGTAGGAAGGAAACCCCCGAGAGAAAGTCTGCCCCCCAAACCATCCAAAACCAACAGCATGAGCACCAAGGCTCAGCAGAGCTGGGACACTCCCGGGACTGGAACTCATCAGGAGCCACATGATGGTAGGGGCCTGCCAGGGAGAGCCAGTCACCGCTTAGGAGAAGGGCAACGAAAACCTATTTCAGCAAGGCCGGGGCGGGGAGGGTGTGAAACTGATTAGATGTCTGTTTGAGGGAGATCCGTCTTCTTCCAACAGCCATACAAATACAAATAGTTTTTTTTTATACCCATTTCACATCTCTGCCTGATATCGCAGACCTGGAGGGGGGAGTGACTGCTGAGTTCATTCCCAGACCACAGCCAGCACATGCAGCCAAACTGGTTATTTCCAATTCATAGACCCTTAATAACCAATTTTTAAAAAGTGATGTAGAGGGGCGCCTGGGTGGCTCAGTTGGTTGAACGTCTGGCTTTGGCTCAGGTCATGATCTCACGGTTTGTGGGTTTGAGCCCCATGTCAGGCTCTGTGCTGACAGCTAGCTCCGAGCCTGGAACCTGTCTTCAGATTCTGTGTCTCCTTCTCTTGCCAGCCCTTCCCTGCTCATGCTGTCTCTCTCTCTCAGAAATAAATAAAACATTAAAAAATAATAATAACAAAATAAAAAGTGATGTAGGAAGAGCATCATTCCTCGCCTGTTAATACCGATGCCATCCTATAGAACGATACTGATGTTTCCCGTGTAGTGACGGCGCTCTTGTTGATTTAGGCTAAAATTAGCTCAGCCCCTTTCTGATGTTTTTCTACATTGATTAGGGAAATTAAAAAAAATTAACGTTTTTATTCACTTTTTGAGAGACAGAGAGAGACTGTGAGCAAGGGAGGGGCAGAGAGAGAGGGAGACACAGGATCCGAAGCAGGCTCCAGGCTCAGAGCCGTCAGCACAAAGCCCGACGCGGGGCTCAAACCCATGGGCTGTGAGATCATGACCCGAGCCGAAGTCAGACACTTAACCGACTGAGCCCCCCAGGCGCCCCGATTAGGTAAATTTTTAATTGTAAGGCAATGATGATCACACAGCAGACTCCAGAACATTAGCCATACTCCAAAACCGTACTTTGATCTTTTTCTCTTTTTGAAGTTTGAACATAAAGTAACTTATGGTAAAGAGTTAATAGACATTCCTTTTTGGAGTAACTTTATTTTGTTGAGGGAAAATCAGTTAAATTTAAAATTCTGTGGAGAAAATTCACTTATTATGGAAAGAAGAAATCTGTGAACCGCCCAAAAATAACTCAGGCAGCGAACATTTCCCCGCTCGCCTGCACTATTGATATATTTCGTTTACTACTTTGATCCCATCTGCCAGATATACCTGGTTTCAGATGGGCTGGTATTTGCTAGCTGAATTAATGAAGACTGCAGGCTCCTTAGGAAAAAATAACCCATTGGATGCGTTATTTAGCTGAAGTTATCATATTTATCGCTGTGCCCTTACTGCTGCTTTAAGTCATAAAATACATAATTAAGAGACATCAATCAAGGCCGAGTTCTTAAAACAGATCAATCCCATATTGCTTAACATGATGTGATGAAACACAATATAGATTTTTAAGGGTGGTTTTTTTTCCTAAGCTAAACAAAATCCAAGGGCACCAAGTTTGGACCTGATGAAAACAGCATAGTTTGCTAGTAAATAGTGTAAGCTAGTTCTTTCTTCTTTTCTTCATAGGACGTGATTGTAAGAAACCTATAATGCTTTTGAGGGCTTTTATGGATTTTACAAGCTCTTCTCCTGCAAAATCTCTGTTATGACTGTAAGTGTTGTCTTAATCCCCTCAAGAGAGAAGGACCTGAATTAGACAGTCTCCTGCTGGAAGGTGGTGAGGACTGGGTTCGGCATTGAGTACACGGGACCCAGATCTGAGGGGTGTCACTGGGGACCTCAGGTGAACGAAAGAGTTCCACCAGAGCTTGATGGGCGACCCAGAGACTCTCAGCATCATGCGAAGGCACATCATGAAGCATTTGACAACCTTAAAAATGGGTCAGATCTCACAGGACACAGTTCATGGTAACCGATAACCTCAACACTTCAAAGGCGGGAAAAACAGAGCCGTCTCCGTAGGACGGAGGAAGCAGTTATGGCAGCAGGGAAAATTGGGAGTTCAAATCTTACAGATACTTTCAGCAAAAAGCAGGAATACTGATATTCCTATTAACATGTGTTAGATCTTATCAAGGGGGACGCTTGGGACAGACACAGACAAACCGAGTCTGAGAGACCATGACTCAGAGAAGGGATGGGCTGGAGTGTCGAGGCCGTCTGTGAACAACATATGTAGGATGTCTGCAACAGTCCTGGCACTTCTGTGTACATTGGGACATGCCTGGGTCCCAGCCCGATCTTGAGACTAGAATGTGCCCGCCTTGCGCCCCGGCAAGACTGAGGCGCTCAGAGACCCCGCCTGGGAGCATACGCACACCAGCCTGTCTGCTGCCTTGTGACACAACCAGAAGCCATTAGGACGTCACCTCTTTGGAATCAAACCAAAGAAACCGAATGAGCAGGAATGAGAGGACATCGAAATTGGGAACGCTTCTGGATCAATCCATTCATCCTGTTATTTATCCATTGACTTTTTCTTCAGCAAATCTTTCCTGAGTGTGTCCTTGTTTCTTCACAAATGAACCTCTGCACCGGGAGGGCAGGGAGAGGCTGGAGGAGGAGGCGGGCCACTGCAGACCCCTGAAGGGTGTCATGAGCAAGGGAACTCACAAGACAAGGCTGGTCCCGGGCTCCACAAGACAAGGTCTGTGGACTCCCCGGAATGTCACGTGTTCACAGAGAGGCCTCATCATGACTACTATGGGATGGTCTCAATGCCACTTGCTCCCTCAAGGCTGTGGCCTTGAAAATGTCTCCTGGCTGTGGGAACGGTGGGCGGACACACACCGGGAGCACGGTAGAGCAGGTCAGGAGCCTCCAAGTAGCACCAGGGGTCAGCTTGAGGTTTAACTAGCGGTCAGGTCTTCTTGATGGAGACTCTGGGTTTTCAGTGACAGAGGATGCCATCGGAGGGTCTCCAGTGGGAGAAGGATGGATCTAATTACGTTATAAAAGGTTATTCCAGCTGTTGGTTCACTGCCATGGGAAGGGGGCCCAGGACCCCTGACACGAGGAGGTAGCAAGGAGCTCCTCACCACCACCCCCCTCCCCGCCCCCCCGTAAACCTGACGGCACTGGCAGCAGGGTGAGGGCAGTGTGGGTGGGGAGACCCTGTGGGGTCTCAGACGTCTTCTGAAAGAGTTGCTGAGCCTTGCGCTGGGGTCTGCTTTGAAGGCATTCACTCACTCAAATCAATGCACGTGCATCGTGTGTGCAAGGCTCTATCCACTACGCTCTTGGGACATCCTGGGGGCCACTGAGATTTACACATCAGGTGGGAATCCAGGAGCTGGGTGAGGATCTCATAATGTAGCATATGTACCTTGGAGGTAGAACCTGATCCTTTCTTTGGACACTGGGTTTTGCTCACACATCACTGATTTTTTCAGGGAAGGAGAGAGAGTACTCCCATGTGTGCACATCCTGCCAATGAACGAAGTGTAACTCACGACCGCTGATTTTCAGAGGTGAGAGAATTGGAAGCCCAATGACTTTAACCTTTTGTCCAGGGTTTTAAAGCCCAAAACTAAAATAGCAGGCATTGCCTTAACAGGCCTACTTTAAAACACCCTTCATGGCCTTTGAACAACATCGTGCTGCCCTAATGCTCCTGATTGTCACTTAACTGGTACCTCTAAGTTTTGTAATAACATGAGGGTTTTCTTGTTATTTTTTAATGAGAAAAATTCTAGATGAGAACTGTAAACCAACATGGGCAGCAGATCCTGCAGGGTGATTCATGGAACATCCATTCCTCTTCATCCTCCCCTTGCCTTCCTTTTTTATAGACAGAAGGAAGCCTGCTGTTCCATTTTTACACCTAGTTTCGAGCTGAAGGACCTACAGAAGACGATTGTGTCCAGTGAACTATATGTGGATATCTGGTGGGAAAGTCTCCCCTTCCCTAAACAAAATGCAAAGTCTTGCAAGAAGAAGGTTTTTAAAACCTTCCTTTTCTGCCTCTTCATGCCTGGAGACAGGGCAGCGATCTTGGGACCAGGAGACAAAAGACACAAGAGTAAGAAACTAGGAAACCGCCATTTTAGTTTTGGGCGGTTCATTGTGAGAACTTTGATACCATGAATCTTATCTACCTTTAGACTTTGTGCTAACTGCAGAGGGTAATCCGCATACATATTTAGGACAGTTTGTCAAGAGTGATCACAAGTGTAACTGATTGATTCTAGAACCTGCCTACACTAATGCATTTCTTCCATTTCTCTATGTTTTATAGTTTTGAAAATAACCTTAGTGCTCCCAGAAGGCTTCAGGTCACATAACTTGACCGTTGAGGAAATCAGGGCTCAGAAGGGAGAGGCTTGAGCACAGAAATACGAAAGTTTTCCTGGCAGGTTTTCTGACACCTGCTCGCGTTCTTGTCACTGAACCCAATGCCACATTCATGCGAGAATTCAGTACTGAACTTCTTCTTCTCTTTGTCTTTGTAGAGCAGCCGCCGGCCTATGGAGTAGCTAGTAACGCTTCTCTGTTGATGATGGGGATTCCGACAGCTGGGCGGGGACCCAGGTGGGGCAGGAGGCTGCTGGCCATGCGGGGCACCCTCAGTTCCCCCCAGAACATCAACACTAGCAGACCTGCAGGGCAGTGCAGCAAGCAGAGTATGGAAAGCAGAAGAAGACAGGTGTGTTTCTGCTACTTTTAATGTCATATGATTAGAAAAAAGAGTATTTGCAAGTGGGGTGGTTCACTGTTGTCGGAGCAATGTAAAAATCGCAACGTAAGGAATCTACAGAGGATGCCAACGCGGATAAAGCCCTGGGTTCAGAAGGAGGGGGTTGCTGAGTGCAGGCAATGTATGGAGTTCCAGGATGACACAGAGACCGGAAGTCCCCTCGAGGAAAAGAGGAAAACAGACCTGGCAGGAAGGATGGAAACAATTCAGAGGAACTGGTGGAGAAAGCACGGGGGAGGGTGTCCTTGTTGCTCCCATCATCTGGTGTCGGTCCCGGAAAGGGATGTTTGCCCCTGCCCATCACTGTGTGGCTCGCGGTGACTCCCCTGAGGGAGGTGCATCCCCACCCCTGACAAGGGTCGGGGCAGGGGGAAAGCGAAGTGTCCCAGTCTCCAGCAGGTGCATGAGCCCTGGCTCTTTTCTGTCTTCCGCTTCGCACACACAGGCAGGTTTGGGAGTGTGATGCCGCATAGGACCGCAGAGCGCAGGCGGACATGGAGGCGGAGCCAGTGTGGAACTTGACCTAGGAAGGAGCTTGGGGCAAGTAACGGCGCATCAGGGGAGCGTGGTTTATCAGTACAACTCGCCAAACCGCGACATGTCGAGATCGAGGTCTTTCGGGTCCTTTTATCAGTACTGTCCAACAGCACAGTAGAAGTGGAGGCCCAGGAGGACGCACCTGTCATGACAAATGAGTGTCGTGTACAACACGCCCTGGAGGCGATGGCCCGGGAGGTTGGAGACACTCTGTGATCACGGAGCCAGAGGCCCCTGTCCCGGCAGATACCCGCTCCTTTTATTTTTCTGTTTCCACCGTGGTCCTGCCCCTTTCCCTTCCTTCTCCCGGTCTGTCCCTAAATATAAAGTGGCATAACATCCCTAGAGCAGCAAGGCGGAGAAGATAAAATAAACCACTTCTGCAAAGCCCAGGACCTGCTCGGAAGAAAGTCTGTATCAGTCCTGGCTCTAATTATAACGTTAATACGGCTGGGGCCACAGAGGCAGAGACAACCGACATACGGCAAAAGTTGCAGGTCCCGGAGCCGCAAAGGAGAGTTGTGTTCTGAAGGAGAAGGCAGGTTGCCGAGGCAAACAAGGCCACCTTGTGCACAGCCTGCGCCCGGAAAGTTCCTTCCTTCCGAGCCGCAGGGCGCCCGCTCCTGGAAGACGGTAAGCAGGACAAATCCTGGGGGGGGCAAGGCCATCCGGGTGGGACTCCGAAAATTCTAGCCCCGTTCATTGATTCACCACAGACTGTATGCAGACACCGGGTACAGTAACTGGGAAATGACTGAAACATGGTCCTCCCCCCCCCCCCCCCCGCATGTAGAGACACTTGAAAGAGAAGGATAATTAAGCTGGAGTCTCAGCATGATGTGACAGGTGGGGATAAAGAGGCAATGCCAGGGACACCGGAGGGAGTGTCTACACAAAAGGGAGCCCAGACAGAGGACATCCTGAGCTATGATCCACAGAAAGGGGAGGGGAAGCTCTGAGCCAAGCCTACCTTTCCCCTCCCAAGTCTCCCCCCACCACCTCGGGGTCAGAATCTAGCTGAGGCCGCTGGAAGGGGAGGCGTGGTGGCACCAAGCACCAAGTCGGAGTCCCTGGCCGGGAGCCCCTTCTCTGCCTAATGGGTGCGTGGCTCTCCTGGTCTTCACAGGTGCCCGAAGCTTTGCTGGAGCCTTTACTAGCCTTGAGCAGTGAACCTCTGGTCTCTTCTCTAAAGCCACACGGCTTTCCCTTCCCTGGGGTTCTGGAAAAATGTATCTTCCTGGGGAAGCGTGTTGCGCTAGAGGCCACCCTGCACCTCAGCAGAAAGTTTGAGGCAGGTGCGAGAGGCCGCGGGCACAAGGGGTCACTAAGGCTCTCCCCGGTGGGGTTCCTCCTTTGAGATGCTTTTGTTCACCATTTGGTCCCTGTGTGTTGCCTAGGCCAAGACTTGCACACCGGAAATAAGGGTTCACATTTAAGCAATTAAATACCATTTGGGGTCTTTGAAGTTAGAAAATGGTTTTTTAAAATTATCCTACTCAAGGTTGGAAAGGTGGAGTGAAATTAGCACCTTCATGCACACCAGAAGGGAATAAATATTGTTCGTGTTTGCTGGAAAACAAGTGGAGTACGCATGTGTATTTTGAGAATGTACATATTGCAGTCCTGTATTCCCACTGCTGGTAATCAGTGGCCGTGGAATGCGACATTGGCAAATGTGTATGTTCTAGGTTGCAAAGACAATCACTAAGTGGTGTGTGTGGTAAAATAACGGAGCCCGCACCCACTCATCAATAGAGGGCCCATCAAACAGGTCATGGTACCTTCACAGAAGCACAGACAATTTAAGCTTTACTGTAAACAATCCGGTGGAAATTCGAGAAATTGCTAAAATGTCATGTGACAGGAAATGCAAACGGCAGAATTTTAGAGACTGTATCTGGGCTAATGATACCCCGATGTTCATAAAGTCTTAGGATTAGAAGACTCAGTGCAATTTCCATTCTCTTCCTTGCGTATTTCTCAATTTTTGAATTTCTTACAATGAGGCTGTATGATTAACAAGTCATTTAAAAAAGTGTTATGGAAAAAAACTAGAATATAAAGTCTCCAAAGGTTCCAGGGCTGGTGTCAAGAGGGGATGGATGGTGGCCAACCCAGGACAACATCAGGGTCAGCCCAGGGTGAGGGCTAGTCCTGTCTCTTCCCATCACTGTGAGCTGAGGCCAGTGAGCTCATTTGGTGTGTCAAAGGGCATTTATTGAGAACTACTATTGTTATACCCAAGTTTCCAATATTGCCCCCAAAAACCAGAGACTGCCAGGGAGACCGAGTCACGCATGCAAAAGCAAAGGGTTTTATTATTACGGGCTTATAAGCTCAGGTTCACAGACTTTACCAACGCAGCAGATCCATGCAGAGAGCCCCGAACAAAGGCAGGGCAGGGCCTTTATGGGGTCTGGGAAGGGGGAGTTACAGGAAATCGTGACACAGGCACAATGACCCGATCACTATCACCTATCAATACTGGCAATAACTTTAACCACACTTTGATACTTTTGGTGGGAGCCAATCACAACATTTAGAGTGTTGACCAATCACAGAGTGGGCCCAGGACCCTCACGTAGGGCGTGACTAGCCTCAAGCAATAGGTGATTATCCTATAGCTTCCATCTTTAGGCCCGCCCTTAGAAATGTTAAAGGTGTTACCTGGTCTTTCCTGATTGGGTGTTACAAGGGTGGTCCCTCCTTTCTTGGGCGATGTGTGCTCTTCTATTGTCTAATGATTCTGAGAAGCCGAATTCAGACCTACGTCCTTACACTATGTGAAGTCCTTTCTTTCACCTGGTCAATATCATGCCTAAAAATAGGGCCCATTAACAGAGAAAGATGCCGTCCCTTCCTTAACCAATTTCATTAGGAATTAACATCAGATCTTCATTCTTCCTCTTCCCTTAGCCTACTTCCTCGAAAGCCAGAGCCACCTCTGGGGAAAGCCACTTCTGGGGTGCTGCTAACACCACTTGTACTGTTAGAGGCTCACTTGTCTGCAAGCCTGTCTGTCCACCTTCCCCTGGACTCCCCACCCCCTTCCCTGCGCGCGCGCGCGCACACACACACACACACGCGCACACATACACACACACACACACACACACACACACACACACACACACACACACACAGGCTCTGGCGTCCTGAGCTGAAGGGCTCTCTGGCTAAGCTCCCTCAGCCATCAGCTGCTGTTTATTTCTTCGCCTCCTCATTTGGCTCCTGGGAGGATGTTTCAGCAGACTTTTTAGAGAAAGAGAAAAAAAAATACAATAGCTCATTAAGCTAATGACCCTTAGCCAGGCGGGCTGCAGGCGAACAGAGGCAGGGACAATTGCGAAGAGGCTTTCCACGGCATGATTTCCTACAAAAAGTATCTTCTTCCCTCTGCTATTATCTCTCTAACTAAGGAGCACGTGGGAAGCCGCTGTTACCTGCACCCTGGAAAGGCGTTTTCGGCTCAGCTTGTGTTCAGATGAGAAGGGTCGATGCCCTGGAATGCTACTGCAAAATTCATAATAGTAACAACGCCTCGTATGCACGAGTGCTTTTGCCTTTAGAAATCAGATCTGCGCCCTGGACTCACTCAGTCCTCTGTCTCTCTTGGAATGGCTGCCACGGTGCTGTTTCTAGGAAATGGGGAATTTGCCGCAGAGAAGTCCCTGGAGGAAGATCCGGCTTCTAGTAAAAACTTAAGTTAATGCCCAGCATCAGGATTTGACAAAATACATCTTCTACTGTGCCTTCTCAGCCTACCCTGGCGACTTTCCCATGAAAGTCTAATTTTCCTCTATTTTGATGTAAGTTTATGGAGAGATCCGCTTCTCATCTCCCCCATTCTTCACGGGTGATCCCCACTGTCCTGCTCCATCCTGCCCAACGGAGCCTTAGGCTCTCAATACCCTTTTCTCATCCTCACAAGAGAGTTAGAGGTCTACAAGAAGACACTGCCTTTGAGCACAAATCAGATGTTCGTGTTGTGTTCAAAGGCATCCCCAGTCAGGATTTTCTCGTTCACTTTTACCGAGTAAGGGGGGATGATCGTATTGCCTGCCTAGCCTTCATTTTAGGGCATTTCCAGCACCCAGACCAGCACACACATACACACACCTCGTTTTAGTCTTCTGTCTTCAAAAAATTTGAGGGGAACTGATAAGAATTTATACCAAAAAAAGAAAGAAAGAAAGTAAGAGGCTGTAAGCAAAGCCTTGGCCAATAAGAAGTGGAAGGGGCTCTAGCACATAAATATTCAGACTGTGAAGCCCATACAATCCTTTCTGATCAACGGCAAGTTTAGTTCTGAGCTTCCTCTCAGCCAAACCAAAAATAGGAAATATGTCCATTACATTAATCACTTTCTGTCTAATAATGACGGCTATTTATTGAATGCATGCTCCAAGTGAGGTTCTGTTCTGAGCACTTCACATGATCAAAGTCATTTGATCCTTAACAATATCCTCTATAAGACACTCTTGGGGATGCAGCTGTACAAATGGGCAAACTGAGGCAGTGTGAGGACGACAGCAAGTTAGAGCCGATGGTACCCCAATTCCTCTACATGGGCGCCAGAGAGGAACCTTCATTTCTGAGCAAACAGCATAAAGAGAACAACAAAAATGTCACTTCTTCAGGAAAAACAACACATTTTCTGGCATAGGAATTTGAAAAAAGAAGATTCTAACTTGCTTCTTTATGAAGAGCGAATGAAATCTCGCAGCGGTGTGTCCTCAACAGCATCTAGCCCGTACCCCAGGCTCTGCACAGCCGTGGCTGAAAGCTGGGAACATTTTCGTGTTACCCCACTTTCCTTTGTGGCCAGTATTGGACATACCTGGACATTTCAAGAAATGTTGGATTTGAGGGCTAAAAGCAGAAACTCCAAGAAACAAGTAGACTTTTAAAAATGTCAACAAATGAGGTTCCTGGGTGGTTCAGTCATTTCAGCAGCCGACTTCAGCTCAGGTCATGATCTCATAGTTCATAGGTTCGAGCCTTAGGTCAGGCTCTGTACTGACAGCTTGCAGCCTGGAGCCTGCTCTGGATTCTGTGTCTCCCTCTCTCTCTCTCTGCCCCTTCCCTACTCAAGCTCTGTGTCTCTCTTTCTCTCTCAAAAGTAAATAAACATTTTTTTAAAATGTCAACAAATGCAAAACTGTCCCAGTCCCTGACTTGGAAAGCATTGTTCAAAGCCTCTGGAAAGGCAGACAGAGCAAGCAGGAGTCTGGAAGGGAGAAAGCCCTCCTTTCTCACCCTCGGACTGTATCTGATTGACTCCCCTGACCAGGTCTGTGCTTCAGATCGGAAAGCTCGGCACCAAAACTGAGTGTTACGCCTTACCTGTCAAAGTCATAAAACGGAGTCTACCCCACTGCCCTGAGACAAATCAAATTTCGAAGCTACTCACCATCTGCTTTGGCTGAAAGTCAAGAATACTTAATTCTTGCGAGGTATGGCACCAGCCCGCCTATCAATAAATGCTCAGAGCTGGATTGGCAACTCTGAGCTCTGCGTGCGATCCAGACAGCGTGGCCCCACCCCAGATATTTTCAATAGGCATTTTCAAAGACAGATGATTTTTTCCCCCTGTTTGTGAGCATTTGGAATGAGACAGCGTCATCTTTAGAACTGAAGAAGCTGCTTATTTTGTTATCAGATAGAATCTGTGGTGTAGTTTTTGTGCAGAACCTCCTGTACTCAACTCCTGAATCAGCCATCTTTAACCAAGTGAAAGCAAGCCGTTGGCATCAAGCTCCACGTCCAGCATTAGCACCAGCTCCACATCAGAAGAGACTTTTGCAGAGGACCTTTCGCCTAACATGCAGGAAGGCAAGCCAATCTGTCCCCTGCTAGAAACAGCTCAGTTGCCTGCATCCACTCAGCTGGACGCTGTCTTCCTGATTAAGCACAGCAGGTCCCAGTAGACAAATCCTGTCGTCAGTCTCCATATTTGTATAGAGCCCTGACATTCGACGGCCACCAAAGCCACCACTCCTTTCTCTGTGTTGAAAAAATATATATGAAAAATGCTATAACAAAGCCTTATATATTCCACAAAGAAATCATGAATGCCAACTTTTGGCTCTAATCATTTTAATTAAAAGTAGAATTTTACAGATAAATCTAATTACTGTTGTACTTGAAATAAGTCCTCTGTCTTTAATGCCCTCCCTCCCCAGAAGCAATTTTCCATTACAGATCTGATGTATACCTCTCCAGCTCACGCATCAGACTTCTCCACGAGTTTTTCTGTCATCAAAAACATAGTCATGCTTTGCTTGTTTGTAGATTTGGAACATATGGAATCAGGTTGCGTTCATCACTCTGCTATTATAAAAAGTACTTTTACTCTGTTCCTAATTAGTTATGAGTTGTGAGTTGAAGCACTACTGGGTTTTAGATAGGAATTATGTAATAAACATTCTAAACTCTATTTTTTAGTTCTAGTAGTTTATAGATTTTCTTGGATTTTCTATGTAGAAAATAATTTTATCTTCAAACTGGGGTTTTTCTTTTTTTTTTTTTTTGCCTCTTGTGATAGCTCCTATTTGTTTTTCTTGCTTGATTTCATTGGGCAAAGTTATTGTGTAGTAGCTATGATATCAGGATCTTTCTCTAGCTTCTGATTTAAACGAGAATACTTTTAAAGTTCTTCCAGTATGTGTAAGTTTTGATACATATTTTGAGTAGTTATACTTTATCAAATTAAGAAGACTTGGGCACCTGAGTAACTCAGTTGGTTAAGCGTCCAACTCTTGGATTCTGCTCAGGTCATGGTATCATGGTTTGTGAGTTCAAGACCTGGACTGGATTCTGTACTGACAGCATGGAGCCTGCTTGCAATTCTCTCTCTCTTTCTCTCTCTCCCTCTCTGCTTCTCCCCATGCTCACACTTTCTCTCTCTCTCTCAAAAAATAAATAAATAAATAAATAAATAAACTTTAATAAATTTTTAAGAAGACTTTCTTTTACACCTAGATTGCTGCAAGTGTTCCTTTAAATAAATTAGCTTTCTCCTAAATGTTTTTCCTTATTCTACAAAGATGACCATATTTCTTATATCACTTACTATATAACATGATAAAGCATATTATTCTTATGCTGAATGACCACTGTATTCCTAGGATAAGAATTTGGTTAAAAAATATGTGTACATACTACCACTTGTTGTAGTTTGGCTTGTTATAACAAAAAAATACCATAGACTGGGTGGCTTCAATAGCAAACATTTTTTCCCTTACAGTTCTAGAGGTTGGGAAATCCATGATCAGGGCCCTTGAAGAAGTGGTGTCTGGTAAGGGCCCACTTCCCACAGATGGCCATCTTCCTACATGGTGGAAAAGAGGAAGAGAGAGAAAGAACAAGAGCTAGAGCAAGAGAGAGAGAGGAAAAAGGAAGATCCCTTGTCCCTATTTATTTAAAAAAATGTTTTTATGTTTATTTATTTTTGAGAGAAACAGAGACAGAGTGCAAATTGGGGAGGGGCACAGAGAAAGGGAGACAGAATCCAAAATAGGCTCCAGACTCTAAGCTGTCAATACAGAGCCCAACGTGGGGCTGGAACTCAAGGGTGAGATTACCTGAGCTGAAGCCGGATGCTCAAGTGACTGAAACAGCTAGGTGCCCCTATTTATTTTTTAAGTAAGGGAATTAACCCATTCATGAGGGCTTCATGTCATAACCTAATTGCTTGCTAAAGGCCCCACCTCCAAATAACCATCCCACTGGAAATTAGTCTTCAATGTATGTGTATTTGGGGACACAAATGTTCAGTCCATAGCACTGCTGGATGATACTTGCTAGGATTTTATATAGCATCTTCCTGTCTGAGGTTTATTCAATAATTCACTTCTTCATTCATTCATTACATAGCACCCAACTTAATAACCAAAACTGTGGATATAGAGGTGAATAAGAGAGATGCTGTCCATTGAGTTACATTCTAGAATAGACATAGATATAGAAAGAGAAAAATATAAAATAATGAGATGCATGTTACAAGAATACTGTACAAAATGATATGTATAATCTTTATATGTATAATCTTTATGTATGTCTATGTACATACATATACACACATTCTCTGTATGCTTATACATGAACATAGATAGAGTTGCACCTGGGCGGCTCAGTGGGTTGAGCATCCGACTCTTGATTTTGACTCAGGTCATGATCCCAGTGTTATGGGATTGAGCCGCACATCGGACTCTGCACTGAGAGTGGAGCCTGTTTAAGATTCTCTCTCTCCCTCTGTCCCTCTCCCCAACTCATGCTCTTTGTCTCTAAATATAAAAAAAAAAATTTTTAAAGATAGATGGATCGATAGATAGATGAATAATTTCATATCTCCCTCTATTCTCCTCAACTACTAAATGTTGAAACACTTTATAGAGTTCTTCCCTAAGTACTTTTTCTCTGTGTTTACCAGCTTCTGTTACATCCTTACAAATGTGATCTCACATATTCCTGGGGTTTTACCTACCAGAGCTAGACTTACCAACTCCAGTTACTATTTTCTGTTTTTATACTCCTAAAGCCAATGGGCCCCTTGATATTTCAAGGATCTCAAAATGTAAATATCTAAAATAGAATCTGTGACCCCACACTCCCATCTCAGTCCTGCTTACACATGGCTTTCCCCATCCGAAAAAATGACTTTACCATTCAGCTAGTTACACAGGCTAGAAACCTAGGGATTATATTTGTGTCCAGCTTTTTCTCAGCTCTAAGCTATCAGAACGATCAAGTCCTGTAAGCTGAACCTCCATTTATGCATCCAATTTGTCCATGATTATTCCTTTTTCTCAGACACTGTAATGCCCAAGATTTCAATGTCACCCCAAAACCAGAAACCACCAGGGAGACCGAGTCACGCATGTAAAAGCAAAGGGCATTTATTATTATGGCTTAGGCTGGCCGGGCCTAAGTTCAGTCTCACAGCCTTCACCAACACAGTGGATCTGTGCTGAGAGCCCTGAACAAGGGCTGAGCAGGGTTTTTATGGGGTTTGGGAAGGGGGAGTGACAAGAAATTGTGACATCCAATCACTATTGTACAACAGCATTGGCAGTAGCTCTAACCATACACGGTGTCCAGGGTGTTCGTTACTTTTGGCGGGACCCAATGACAACATTTAGGGTATCTTTGAAATTAACCAATTACAGAGCGAGTTCAGGGTCTTATTTAGTGACTATCGGGTTAACTTTAACATTAGGTCGCAGGGTCCTATCTAAAGTTCCCATCTGCAGGTCTCACCTTTAGGAATGTGGGGAGAGGTAGCTGGCCTTCCCTGATTGGACACCGCAAAGTGGTCTCTTCTGCCCTGGGGAATGTGTAACCGCCTGATGGTTCCGGAGAGACTGACCCTTGGACCCTCTAGTTTAGAGGGGAAACTTAAAGCCTGTCATGGCGTCTGTTTGGTTCAGACTCGTGTTCCTACAACACCACTGAAGCTGACAATCTTAGCAAAATATTCCCATTATAATCAGCAGGTGGGTAAGACACCCTTTATCTTCCAAATCATATCACATCATTGTCAACTTTTCAGCAAGCAATATACATTAAATAAAAATAAGAAATATTACTTTTTAAACTCTGAAAGGCAAAATTATTATTTGTTTTGCAGAGGAACTTATCCAGAAAAACCTAGGAAATAAGCTTAAAAAAACTTTTAATTATTTTGAAGTTAAAATAAATGGAAAAGGCCTGGAGAAATCCAGTGTTTTTTGTCAAAACCACTTGGAAAATGTGATGAAAAACTGTAAAAGATACCTTCATAAGATGAAAAAAATTCATAATACTTAGGAGTAAAGCATCTAGATTATGGAGATGATATTCTGACCCCTCATACATGGTAGATTTCAATAAATGTGTGTCTGACTAAAAGGATAAGTAAAGGAATAAATAAATGAGTTTATTATTATAAAACAGTTTAACCCCAGGCTAGCCCAGCAAGGATTTTAAAAACATTTTTCATAGTTTTATAAACATAATATGTTACCATGCAGGGTTGTATCTGTTGGTTATTTCGATTTTATATATTATTTCATAGCACTGTAATAAATATGTGCATTCAGATATTATTTGGTATTTCCTAGTCTGTTATGAGAGTTGATTGCTGGTCCCAAAAATTACTGAATCAGAAAAGAGAGCACTGTTTTTTAGTTTTAGTTTTTGTTTTTTAATTTTTAAATGGTTTTTATTTATTTTTGAGAGAGAGAGACAGCACAAGCAGGAGAGGGTCAGAGAGAGAGGGAGATACAGAATCTGAAGCAGCTCCAGGCTCTGAGCTGTCAGCACAAAGCCCAACGCCGGGCTTGAACCCACAAACCGTGAGATCATGACCTGAGCGGAAGCCAGATGCTTAACTGACTGAGCCACCCAGGCACCCCAAGGAGAGCACTGTTTTAAGGACCCTTGCTACAGAGAGTCGTAAGGTCCCTGTCTCACTGCCTGTGCAGAACACACTGACCCTTCCTTGTCCCATGAGCGCTCATCCATGGCTGTTACCACGAGGGTCATCAGCAAATGACTAGAAGCAGAGAGAAGACAAGCAACAACGTTGGCCAGAGTGACCCCAGTTCCCTTCTCTGGCCCATATAAGGCATGGCCTGTGCCTCACAGCAGGGACAAACCCAAGAGCTCTTAGTAGGGGGAGTTAGAGAACATCAACAGCTCAGGCAGAAGTGCATGAACTTGCTGGCAGTTTGTGGACTAGAAATTGGGCTCTTAGGTGCATCCGTGGACATTCCTTTATACAGAAAATGTAAATATAAACCCTTCCTTGTTTTTGTCTTAATTGATTACAATCTGATTCATCAAAAACGGGCCGTGAGTAACCATCTCAATAATTTTCCATCCCGCCAATTTAGAATCACTTCGGAGCATAAAAGAATGCCCAGGCCCCACCTGAGGCCAATTAAACCAGGATTGCTGGAGGCGGGGCCTGGGCAGGCTGGGCTTTTGAAAGCTCTCAGTGATGCGCGTAAGTGACCAGGGCTGGGCGTGCCCACTTCGTGCTGCAGATTGTTAGCAGGGCCCCAAAGCGCGTGCTCACCGAATGCCTCATTCACTCAGGGCTGGCCTCGCTGCCAAGGAAGACTGCATGGTGGTGGTGTCACTTGACTTAGATCTTGAAAGGCATTTCAGTTGGACTGGGGATGGGATGTTATACATAACAGGCAAAAAGAATGGCAGGAACAGAAGTAGGTCAGAGAGAGAAGAGCAGATGTTGCTCCAGGCAGGAGGGCTGGAAAAGGGAAGACTTCAAACTAAGTGAACTGAGAAAAAAATGAGAAAAGTCAGTGTGGGGCACAACTTCACTTGAAATGGTGGAGTTTTCAAACTGGTGGCCCATGGCCCCCATCAGACCGATAAATATGTTTGTTTATCTCATGCAACCATTTTTCATTTGAGGCAATATGTAAAACTCAGGAGTTGTCACATGAAGAAATGAGGTCTGTTCCCACCGGGCCGGAGCCGCTTGCTTTAGTTGGACTAGCATTCTTGGATGTCCTCCCTGCCCTGAAATGCTCCCGTGCACTTACATCACCTACTTGTTCCTGGAAGTGACTGCCCCCCTCTCTCTTGGTCGACACAGCCCGTGTCTAGAGGGGTGGCATGATGAAGGAAAGGAGGAACTGAACGGCAGTTTCCCATCCAAGTGACCTTGGGCAAGTCCCCTCGCCTTCTAGTTTCCAGTAGGGCAATCTGGACAAAGACAACATGGAGGTCCACAATCCCCCAGGCCCTTGAAACATTGTGAGTCTTTAGTTCTACCTGGAGGGGGATCGTTCCCACCAGCAATTTGCATGTATGCAGGAGGCATGGCCAGCCCCAAAGGGCGGGGGACCCAGAAGTCAGGAAGAAGAGCCACAGAGAGCAACAGGCCCTTCGACTTTAGTCCTTTACTGTGAAAAGAAAGGCTTTGGGTCCATGGTCGGCCATGTAAACGTCTCCTTTCCTCTCTACTGGGGCTGAAAGAGCTATTGACCTCCCCCAACTACACTGCACACAGAAATCAACCATCCCCTAAGGATCCAGTAGTCACCTTAAGGGGATAAGACTGTGGAGTTTAGGGGTTGTGTATGTTCTGAAATGAACCCATGTGTCACATCCACCTGGACCCCTGACACCCTCCCTTAACCCCATAGGACTTTGAGTCTGGGGCTGTCATGAGCTCAGCAGAGCAGCGATGGGACTGATGGCTTCCGGGAAGGAGCCTCTAGAATTGCAATGATGTGTGATTTAGTAAATGAAAGCAGCAGAGAAATAATCAATAAGATTAAATGTCAAAAGTTCCCTAAAAATAAATATAGTCAGTGATGAGCACCAAGCAAAGTTCGCTGTGAAGGTATAAAAAAAGAAGGGCTCGCCCAGCCCTTAACTCCGTCAGGAAGAAAGATCAAGATGGAGACATTCTGTCAGCCGAAAGCAAGCTTCATTACCGTTGTTCAGGCCATGTTCTCAAACAATTAAAAAGCGCCAGAAACCCCTACTGGGCTCCTTAAAGCCAGATTTCTAGTCCCCGTGTCATGAGTTTTTGATTCATACAATTGGGGCAGGGTCCACGAATTTGCATTTGATGCCAATTGTCCAAGAATTAGACTCTGAGAACCTGCTTTACACTGTTTAATTCAAAACAAAATAAAACTCTGCACAGCAAGGAGCCTAGTGGATCCCAGCCCATGGCCAACCTCCAGTTAGGCTGTATCTCCTCAGTATCTTCCTCTTTTCGGCCATCAGTTGTTTGAAGCCCCAAATATGGCTTTCATAAGGAATCTTGAAATTCTGAAGACATAGCCATCTTTAGCATATGCTTACATTGTTTTTTTCATCAGAAGGTCCAAACTATCATATGTATCTGAAGAAAAGGTATTTTTCCAAGGGAAGACTTTCTTTCAAAATGCTATGTCTTTCACAGCAAGATTTCCCAATCCTCCAGTAGAAAAAAAATCTTCCCCTCCATGAACTACCATTGTATGCACCTTCATTTCTCACCATGTCCATGTGGTGAGCCTACATTTACTTTTTATAGAAGCCCCCCAAACTGTGATTGAAGTGCCTGCAAAAAAAAGCTATTAACCTATTACTGGATATTGACATTACACACTCAGAAACACATACAGACACATATGCACATACATTTATCTAAATGAAAAAGTAGATTTTCTCAAAGGACTACATCCTAATAGACAATTTGAGGAAAAGGTAGTTGGAAGCTCAAAGTACAAAGGTGTTTTTAGAGAAATGTGGATCTCAAAATGGAGGAGGCTTTCTCCTTAACTTTCTCCTTTGCCACGGCTACGTGACTTTCTCTAGGGCTCCTATGTATCTCTGTTATCTACATGAGACTTGGGTGCTTGTGTGTGTGTGTGTGTGTGTGTGTGTGTGTGTGTGTGTGTTTGTGTGTTTGCGTGTGTGTGTGTGAACCCTGTTTCTCTCTTTGGCTGTAAGTTCTGTTTTGTATTATGTTCGCCTGCATTAAGTCTGTTTGGTGTGATTCTTACAGATGGCATAAAAGGGTATTATTGAAATGACGTTTCTAATAGTCTGGACATCTTCCAACACATAGAATCATAGAACCGAATTCTTTCATCTAATTAAGCTTGAAGATAATTTAGCTGATTGATAGTTGGGGTAGGAAGAACTAGTCTAGACCAGGGAGCCAAAAATGGCACATGGTTTAAGTAATCTCACCTCCTGCCACTTTCAGAACTTTCCGTAAATTAATTCTGCTAATGTATTTCCCAAAATGTGCCGAATAATCTACGGCAGAAATCATAGTGGGAAATTTGATCCATCACCTCTCTGGTGCTTGTCATTATAAACTCTATTCTCTATAACCACCGTGATTTCATTTTCTCTTTTCATGTCTTTATGAGTAAACAATTTGCAAACTTCAGGGGCATAAATTTCAGTGAAACATTTTTATTAGCAGTTATCATTTCACATTCTATGAATTTTTCAATTAACTAATGCAAAGCCCTACAACCCATTTAATAAATAATCGATTATTAGGATCTCCCGCAGAAGATTACAGGCCATTCACGTCCTGCTCTAGTTTGTAAATCAAGACTGTTGATCACGAGGGAATAGAAGAGAAATGGATGGATACCGATCAGATTGATTGCTGGACAGACCACTCAAAGTTTGTGCCAAATTGAGTTAAGTCTGGAATAGCACCCTGAGAACACAGAGGATACCACTCTAGTTACAAGGCACTTTGTCCCCAGGGAGGAGCCTCCGCTGGATAGAATGACTTCCGATTCACCTGGTGACACCAGCCCTTTGCATATAATAGATACTTACTATGTGTTTATAGGAGTGACTATAACGCCCCACATCGCATTGCTCTTAAACTTCCACTTTGTGTTCACTGAAAATTAAAACGATGTAACCTTAAACGTAATCTCATAGAATTTGAATTCTGACGTTATTTTGTTTATTTCATTATTTAGCCAGTTGGTTATCCAGTTAATTTCGTGGAATATTAATTGCTTTGAAGAGAGGAAAGTCCAAACATGTCTGTTACTAGGGGAAAAAAAAACATAGTTTTTTTTTTTCAAACCAGAGAAATCTTACATTATCTTAGATTATCCAGATAGAGCCATATTTGCTAAATTCAAAAGGAATTCTCAAGCAAGACAAGGAATCTCACTAGTGTTGTCAAGACTCAGTTATGTTACAGAATACGTTCCATCCCAAAAATATAGCTGACAGTGTTTTTTTAGGCAAATCTTTCGTCTCTGCACCAAAGCCACTCAATTTTCATTATCTAGTATTTTAACAGCAATTATCTTTTAATATGATTCCAAAATTATTCTCGAAGCCGAAGTAAATGTTGGCTGCCTTAGCCATTTGATTTCTTTATAGAGTTATTTAACTAATAGCTGTAACTCCACAAACAAAACCTGGGGAAAATGGACGAAAAAATGTTACAAAGCTCTGCTTTTCCCTCATCGTTTCAATCGCCCGAACCCAACCATGTTGAAATTATGAGCGGCACATAGAAACGCAATAAAATATTTCACTGAAGCTTTGTTTCTTCTTATAACTTCTACTCCTGTTTTTATTTTATTTTATTTCATTTTATTTTATTAAGCAAGGATTTCTGCAGCTAATACTGTGATGGATGTCATTCAAACTGGAGGAGCTTATCGGGGAGTTAAAAGGATAAAATCAAGTAGTCATTCTACGAATCCTTTTACAAGGAAACAGCTTTCTGCATAAAAAGTGGAACTTATGTGGCCATTAGCAGATGCTACATCAAGCGACCAAAAATATACACATTTAAATTCTTAAGCACAATCTATGAACACTACACAGATGGTTTCCAAGAAACTGTACCTAAATTGATTACGATAAAAATGATCTGCTGCAATTGTTTCTGTCAAAAGGGAGAACAGAATTTGTCCCAATGTGTCGCTGTGCCCACTCATGCAGAGAACCCAGCTGCTGGGGCAGATGCTGCTCTAAGCACTTTATTTTAGGGTCATTAAAATGGTTACAGGGGTTAGTCATTCACTGTTTTATAAATTGTGCTTACTAGCTGAGCTCAACAGATGCTGGAAAACTTCTTTGTAGTTGATCAGAAACAAAGTTTCACGTCAGATCCCATCTACCTTGTGTTTAGATGCAGACATTAGGAACAAATGGGAGTGAGTAGCCAAACAAAGATGTGAGTGCAAATTCTGGCACATTTGATCTAGAAAGGCCTCTTTCCGTGCCTGCATTCATAAGGCGGGTGCTTGCCTCCAACCTCCTCCGGCTGGCAATGCGATGCTGTCTCGAAGGCTTGCCTGTGTTCGGGTCACTTACGATGGTTGGGGGTCTCACATGAATACCGTATACGTGTTTTTTAAAATTGACTCCGGTCTGGGTCATTGTCCTCAGCAAGGAGTCCCACAAAAAATCTATCAGACAGTAATACAGATCTTCCTGCTACTCCTGCAAGCCCCCTTCTCTAATAGATTGCTGCTAAACCTTTCCGGGAATGTTGTTTTGGCTTCCCCATTAGACATGACAGTATCCCCATCAACTCTGACTTTAGATCATGATGTGTTGAGATATCACCTAGTCGATCAACAAAAACCCGGGAATATCAACAGAATCCACGTGAAATAATGGGCATGGGTGTGGTCCTGGCAAGGTGGTTTTCATACTTAACTCCATGGGATCCATGGTGTTGGTGGTTTAGGAAGCTAGGCTGCAGAACTGATATATAACAGTGACCAAAGGCCACCACACAGTCCCATCATGTAGGGAATTCAGAAATTCTGAAGGGACACCTTGCTTGAGAGCAAAGGCTGTAGAGAGATGAGAGACGAGGAGGGAAGGGGAGACACGGGGCCAAGCTGGGCTCCATGCTAGACGGGAGCAGGGTCTAGAATGTACAGAGCTGGATGGATCTGAGTTTCATCTGACTTTCGAGGAAGGACAGGCAGGCAGGGACTTCAGCTACTTCAAGAGACTCCAGGCTCAGCCTTGAGTTAACATTAAGCATTGAAAGTGGAGCATTAAGAATGCTAACTTTGGCGTGAAGGCAGGTCAGCAATTTGTGAATCCCCAAGCTTGTTGGAGTAACTTGAGAGTCTGGGTCTAGAAGAAAGAGAACACAGGCCAGTGATGGTTTGGCTGTGCTTGAGCATGAGTATGTCAGGGCAGCAGAGGGGACAATAACTTACCTGTAGACACTTCCCAAACAGGCATCTCATGATCATACAACTTGAGGCATGGATTTGAATCTTGTTGGGCAGCTGGTCCAGCTTCCTAAGTCTTTTAGGAAAGGAAGTCCAAGAACAGAGAGGTCAAATCCAATTGTTTATGACCTCTTCAGTCTTGAGATAGCATTCCTCCCCCCAGAATAAGAATTTTACTGGAATGAGGTTGTCACTGTCCAGGAGATTCTTCTTAGCCTTGCACATAATCTCAACTAGGCTTTCCTACTGTCTGTCTTATTCACATTTCTCAGCAACACATTTACTTTTTTGAGGTTTTATGTAAATTCCAGACAGCTAACATGCAATGTACTATTGGTTTTGGGTGTAAAATGTAGTGATTCAGCACTTCCATACATCACCTGGTGCTCCTCACAAGTGTGTTCCTTAATCCCCACCACCCATATCACCCACCCCAGCCCACTTCCCCTCTGGTAAGCATCAGTGTGTTCTCTATGGTTAAGAGTCTATTTATTGGCATGCTTCTCTCTCTCTCCCTTCGCACATTTGTTTTGCTTCTTAAATTTCACATATGATATTTATCTTTTTCTGACTTATTTTAGCTTAGCATATACTCTGTAATTCCATCCGTGTCATTGCAAATGGTAAGATTTCATTCTTTTTTATGGCTAAGTAATAGTCCAGTGTGTGTATGTGTGTGAGTGTGGTGTGTGTATGTTTGTTTACACCACCTCTTCTTTATCCATTCATCAGTTGATAGACACTTGAACTGTTTCCATATTGACACTCTGTGGACAGTTTATTGTAAACAACACATACTAGAGTCAGTAAGACACATGGTTGATGTTTTCTTTCTATCCATCTACTTCCTACCCCCACATAAAGATTCATCTTCCCATTGTGGAAACACTGAGGGCTGAAATGTTTTTAAATAAACTTAGTTTACAAGAGGAAAATATTAGCAAAAAAATTCCAAATGTACAGTATCAATAATGCAAGAGATGATTTTGTTATTCACTTGTTTTAAGGAATTGCTTCCATGCATTAAACTCCTGTTGAATCACACACTCTTCATACAGTTGATTTGATTCTTCACAGCTTATACTATACCTTCATATCTATTAAACCACCATACTTGCATTATATTTTTAAAATAAATTTGGAGGTGGAAATGTGAGAACCCTTGATAATACTATTTTAAGAAAAATAGCCTTTAAATAATTTCCTCTCTCTGGTATTATTTGGGCATGCAGGACTGCATTTAGACTCTTCCACCTTGAGTTTCTTTCTTTTTTTAAATTTTTTAATGTTTATTTATTTTTGATAGACAGAGCATGAGGGGGTGTGTAGAGAGAGGGAGACACAGAATCCGAAGCAGGCTCCAGGCTCCCAGCTGTCAACACAGAGCCTGATGCGGAGCTTGAACTCACAAACCATGAGATTATGACCTGAGCCAAAGTCAGACACTTAACCAATTGAGCCACCCAGGCACCCCTTGAGTTTCTTTATACAATAAGGAAGCTGGATTCACTAAGGAGTAGTTCAGTCTTGCATTGAGCAGTGATTATTGGGGTCTGTAGAAGATGGAACTTTCATAAGATGGAATATGTCAGGTAAACTTTTAGACAGAGGACATATACTGAGCTGCTGTACAGATATTTACAAAACAACATAAAGAAGTGATGGAAATAAAGCCAGTAGTGAGATTAGACTCTGTGATCAATATCACGCCATAGAGGTCTTATCTCCCATTCATAACTGGTTTAGAAGTGGCCTTTCTACCCCAGAGCACCACTCAGCTTTGCCCTTACCATTGCATAGGGCATGCATGCGTGTCCCATTCACTGAGTTCTAAGACCTTTAAAGGCAGTGACTGAACTTTACTTCTCTCTGTACCTGCTATGGATGCAACAAGCACAGTTTGTGTTACTCAGTAGGTGCTCAATCAACAATGAGTGAATGGCAATCAAAGAGATAATTGCAGCTTTTACTTGGGAGGAAATCATAGAGCCATGATGGAGAAGATCATGCTAACAAATTGACATATAGAGATAACATATGGCAATGAGGTTTAGCTTAAGTGTGTGACCCCTATTCCAGAAAATACGGTGGTATAAGGGCATGCATTCAGACTGTTCGTGCTCTGAAACTGTATAAAACAAACCTAAAATGTATGCAGCTCACTGTATCAGGCAGTGGGCTATACATGGCATTTCTAAAATGTAAGTTTTCAGAAACCATTGCTTGTTATCAAGAAGGGGGTGAACAAAGAAATATTTGGGGAGTTCCCGCCCCTAATCATACCCTTGCCCTTTTCTCACCAGGATGGGTGCACTCTCTCAATGTCATGATGTTGGGACTTAATGCAGTCGTTATTTAAATTATTAAAAAATACTAATTTAATCATATTAATCGATTTGGCTTTTATATGGAAAACTGATTGGAATAGATTGAGAATGGGCTCAGTAAGATCCACTGGGAAGCTGTTGTAAGTAAAGGATGTTGATGATTTGGACCAGGTTTGTGGCAATGGATACTGGAAAGATTTGGAGAGGGCGCTCTTGGATTTGATGAAGGATCAGATGGGGCATGAGGAGGAAGGAGATGTTGATGACCCCTTGGCCTGAGGAACTGAATGCATGGAGATACTGTTTCTTCAGATCGAGAGGGCCAGAAGGGAGGTTATGAGGAACGAGATCAAGAATTCGATTCTGTGCATGTTAATTTTGAAACGTCTGTGAGGTCTGTCCAAGTGCATATACCCATGAAGAAGTTGTGGTTCTGGAATTCAGAAGAGAATTCTGAGCTAGAGACAGACATTTGGGAGCTTTCAGCTTATAAATAATATTTTTAAAATAAAGTATATTCCTTTGAATTTGGCAGATGGTAAAAACTTGAAACTTGAAAGTATACAACAAAAGATACACAAAGGGAATAGCAAGTAACAGAGCAAAATAAGAACAAAGAAAATGAAACGTTGGAAGATCAAGCAAATCACTTGCAAGAATAAATATAAATAACAACAACAACAACAACAACAACAACAAAACTACTGGAAGAAAACAGACTGTACATTGGGTCAAAAAACTAAAGCCCTGAATTAAGAGGGATAATCTCGCAATAAAATGACCTAGAAAATCTGAAGTCAAAGGATGAGTGCAGGCTGACCTGGCAAATTCAAACACACAGGGAGCAAGGAACAGACGTGAGCCCTACTGAGGTTTAGCCTCAGAGCTGCAGCAAAGGTCATTTGCCAAGAGGACAGAATGGAGCTGGGCTGTGTGCGACGGCTGCTCCAAATCAAAGCCTGAAGACAGAAGAGTATTGGTCACATGGGACTTGAGAGCTGCCCCCCAAGAGCTTGTAATGGGGACGTAATGAAACTACCATGGGTGGTTTGCCTCTGTGTATGGGTGAGAGATCAAGGGAAGAGAGTGTAAACCTTCAGATGGTATTGCTCCAACCTTGGCATTGCACCAAGATTCCTCCTTCCCTCGGTCTCATCAGTCTGCACAGTCTGGATGAGCTTTAAAGAAGATGAAATCTGATCATCTCCTGGTCCTGGTGAGACCCTTCTGCTGGTAGGTCTCTAAGCCTAACTTGTTAACCCAGCCTCCATCTGATGGGTCTGCGGATTTTACTCCCTCTGTGCATTTTTTTCATATCGCCTTCACTCTACACAAACCAGCCCTGCATTTTCTTAAAAGATCTTTGCGGCTGCAGTGCTGTTACCCGGGCTTCTGTCTTTCTGGAAGACCGACTCCCCTCCAGTTTAAGAAATGTTCATGCCTTCCTCAGATATCAGGCGAAAGAGGGAGCTGGGGAAACCTTTCCTGACTCCAACCAACATTTCTCATCCCTACCTCTTCTTCGCCTTAAACCACGTAGAATTTATAATTATGTTTTTGTTCTAGTGTCTCACTGTCTAGTAACCGTAAACTACCTGATCATCTTCCCTAAGCTACACACCTCACGAGGGTCCATTCTACTCAGATTTTTATTCCCTGTGTAGTTCAGAGCCAGGCGCAGAAACAAAACTGTTTCCTCTGCACTATTTTAGTGACTGTGATGGGAGATGTGTGGTGCTACCAGAGACATGGGGAGATGGAATGTTGATGGATGAATATGTGTATTGGGAGGATTAATTAGCCCTGGAACATTCTTTCTGGCCATTGTGACGGTTGCTAGAAATAAGTGAGAGAGAGATGAGTGGGAATGCATACTTAACTACTTCTCCCTTTGACTTATTTCTATGGGATAGTTTCTGTACATTTGTTTCCGTACTTAGGGGATAAGAGCTACGTGCAGAGATCTCATTTACTTCAAAGTGGGTGCTGGCCCATTTTTTCCATCAGGAAGCAGAAAAAGAACCAAAGTACTTATATCCGAGAGCAGTGAAGAATGTTTAGTCTCATCCCTCCTGACCTCTTTACCATGTAATCCATGTAAACATAGTAGACATTCAAATGACATTTCAACCATGTGCTGTGGCCAGAATCACCAAAATCAGTTACAAAGGCCACTGGCAGTTTTGGTCCTGCTTGCCCGCTACTTCCTGTCTTCCTCCCCCTTCATCCCTGGGATGTCCAGCCTGAGCTGGTCCTGCTGGAGTCAACTTGCTGTCCTTCTGGTTAAGCTGAGGGAAGGAAGGTTCCTCAGTCTTCCTTAATGATGGAGATGATGGTCTTTTGTTGATGGAGAGATTTAGAACTTCAGGTAGAGTTGATTAGTGAAGTGATTTTGAAGATCAGGCAGTTTGGGATAAAACTAAACCATACAGATTTAATAGATTAGAAAAATTTTTTAATCTCTTTATTCCTGGGATACTATTTAGATTAATAACTTATGTTTGCTTTCTATTTCAAGTTGGGGACAAAAACCAACAAATGAACAGGATGGGAATTAATTAATGCTTGAAACTTCTTTATCATTTGTTACCCCTTGAACTTTTTCCTTTCATTTCTTTTCCTTCCCTTTCCTTCTCTTCCCTTCCCTTCCTTTCCCTTCTCTTTTCTTTTCCTTTTTGCTTTTCTTTTCCTACCTTTGTCCCTCCCCTGCTCCTCCTCCCTCAGTCCCTCCCCTCCTCCTTCTCTTCCCACCTCCATCTTGTCTTTATTTTTAGAAATCTGTCTGCAGAGCCTGCTTGGGATCCTTACTCTCTCCCCTCTCTGTGTCCCTGCCCCATCCTCATCCCCACTTGTGCTCTCTCTCTCTTTCTCTCTCAAAATAATTTAATTAATTAAAAAAAAAAGAAATCTGTCTGGGCAGCCTAGGATACAATGAAAACAGGGAAGTCAATTCAAATCTAGTTTATTAAGCCGGTGAAAATCCTACTGAGTGGGAGTTGCCGGACAATGAGGGGGGTTTTGTTTCAGAATCACACCTGTTGAGAGAAAATGCTTAAAGCAGATATTTTTTTGTTTATGAACCAAAACAAACAATAAGAACTCCAAAGACTAAAGTAGCAAACTCCCTGAAATAAGGGCAAACATGTAGATGATTAGATTTTTCTCATAATCTAGTTGGGTCACATATCATTTTATATAAATTGGTTTTGTGGGGGGCTGAATATTATATTTCTTATAAGATTAATTATCTATTTCTTTTCTTTAATTTTTTAATGTTTACTTATTATTGAGAGAGAGAGTGAGAGACTGTGAGTAGAGGAGGGGCAGAGAGAGAGGGAGACACAGAATCCAAGGCCAGCTCCAGGTTATGAGCTGTCAGCACAGAGCCCAATACGGGGCTCAAACTCACAAACTGTGAGATCATGACCTGTGCCAGAGTTGGCGCTTAAATGACTGAGCCATCCAGGGGCCCCAATTGTGTATTTCTTAAAGATAAGAAATGTATTTTTTTTAATATTTTAGAATAGGGCCGATTATAGAATTGTTGCCAAAGTTATTTTTAAATTAAATATTATAATAAAATAGATAGCTAGAGTGCTAAAATCATGTATTCTCTCTCAGTCACTACCTTGTAAGGTCTAGCACATGGACATCCCTCTGATGCACATCACAGGAGAAAATGGTCCCCTTGATGTAATTTCTTTCTTCATGGATATAAAGCACTATGAACTATTGATTGGCAAATATCTTCTCCTTTCTGGCATATACGTCATAGACAAAAATTGACATGTGAAAATGTCCTGTGACAAGATCACAGACCTTAAAAGCAATAAGGATGCAAGGCGCCTGGGTGGCTTAGTTGGTTAAGCGTCCGGCTCTTGGTTTTGGCTCAAGTCACGATCTCACAGTTTGTGGGTTCGAGCCCTGCATAGGGCTCCACACTAACAGTGTGGAGCCTGTTTGGAATTCTCTCTCCCCCTCTCTCTCTGCGCCTCCACTCTCTTTGTCTCTTAAAATAAATAAAGTTAAACAATTTTTAAAGAAGTAATAAGGATGGTATTGAATTCTCCAGAACCTAGTCACATATTTTTTTCTGTTGTTTTGTTTATTAATGTTTACTTATTTATTTCGAGAGAGAGAGAGAGGAAGAATCCCAAGCAGGCTCCACACTGTCAGCACACAGCCTGATGCAGGGCTCAGTCACCCAGTTAGTGAGATCATGACCCTGGCCAAAACCAAGAATTAGATGCTTAGCTGACTGAGCCACCCAGATGCCCCTCCTTCTGTTATTTTAAAATACAATCATGGAGAAAATATTTTTTTGTAAAAAGTCTTAATAAAGTACTACATAAATGCATACATATTAAGTACAAAAGTAAGTACAAAATAAGAATAGAAACAGTACTATATTCATAGTTTAAAATAAATTGGGTTTTTTTTCTAATTGCAAATAATACCTCATAAAACCTTAAGGAGATGCAGAAAGTAAGTCGGAAAATAAAATAGACCAAAAACCATCATCAGAGGCTCTCCATTGTTAGTATTATACTGTGGGTTTTTTTTTTTTTTTTTTTTTTTTTTTTTTGCTAGTCTCACAAACAGGATGTCAGGAAGCCCGTTAGCATAAGAAATGGAACAGCCCATTTCTCTGATCCCATAAGATCCTAAGGACTGACAACTTGAGACAGATGGCCTGTTGTAAAGGCTGCAGTTCAAGGCCAGAACCTCTATGTGGGTAAAAATCCTCTCTGCCCAGACTTTGTCTGCACTTCCCCCGTGATGCACGTGAGGGTCTCTCCCCTGGAAGAATTTTGATAGCAGGTACTCGGGGTGGGGGACAGACCTGAGCCTGGCGGACCTCGAGGTGAGGCCAGGGTGGTGCGGGGTGGGGACAGTTGTGTTCTGGTGGGCTGTGTGCTGGCTGGCTCCGGTAGGCATGGCTCAGGGCGGTGCAGCTTCTGTTTCTTTGGCACAAGCACATGCCAGTCTTGCTTTCCGCTGCAGCATTTCCTTTCCCATTAATCACAGAAGATCTAAGAAGCCTCTTTGCTTTCTAATTTTGTTTTTTAATTTGATGGCTGATCTATAAGAAACGCCCACATCACGAGATATCTAAATGACAGAGTGACATCAGAAAAACGATCAAAGTCTTACGGCTTTTCATTACTTATGTAATTCCCTCTTCCTAGAATATGAATCTAGGAACGTTCTGTATATCGATGCATAATATTATAAAAAGGCTTCTAGCATCTTTTAAAGAAAATGTAATAACAAATTTGGGGGAATTGACATCCATCCCCAGACTTTCTCATGGGCTGCTCGAGGTAGGCAGATGCTGCAACGGTAACCCAGAAACCAATGTGTGTTCTGTGTTTCACGGAGGTGACACACGCGAGTCACGTACTGTGAGTTTGGCCATAGAGAGCAGAGAGTAACTTCCTGAAGAAACATACCCGGCAATACAGAGAAATCACCAAGGGACACCTTATCGGCATACGTTTGCATTTGGTGTTTGCTGTACTTAGAATGCTTTTCTCCTTCATTATCCATTTGGCTAATTCCGACACTATTTATTTACAGTCCTTTCTAGAAAGCCGTCCTTGACTTCAGCAGGTCTGGGTGCCAGTAGGCACTGACCTTCCCAACTTACATCCTTCTCTTGATTCTAGTGGTTGCGACGCTGTTTCTATTTGATTCTTGGTTCTTTTTTTTTTTTCTATCACATCATGCTATAATAAATCAATTCATTGAAATGAAGATTTAAATAATGGAATTCACCCAGACATTGATATCAAAAGAAGTGAGATCAGTGTAACCCTTGAATACATTATCCAATTTAGATTAATTTTTGCATATGGTTCAAGGTAGGGGTGAACTTTCTTTCTTCCCCACAACAATATTTAGTGGTTTCAATACCATTTGTTAAAATACAATTATTTTACAAATAATATATTCATTCTACAAAAACATGAAAGGACAGGAAAAAAATTGTGTGAAAACTCATCAGTTTGTATCATTGACTATTTTCCTTGGGTTTGTTTTATGTTTATAAATATAATTGTGTGTTGTTTTTATGGTCTCCTCTCTTGCTCTCTCTTATGATAATCCCATTTCTTCAGTATAAAATGCAAAATTTTTACATTTAACATTTATGAAATTGATATAAATCTTACAATTGTTTTTTTTTTTTTTTTTAAGAATACACAAAACCTCTCTTAAGGACACGTAGAGGGGTAAATGGGTGGCTCATTCAGTTAAGTGCTCAACTTCAGCTCAGGTCACGATCTCATGATTTGTGAATTTAAGCCCCTCATCGGGCTCTGTGCTGACAGCTTAGAGATCAGAGCATGCTTCAGATTCTGCGTCTATCTCTCTCTCTGCCCCTCCCCTGCTTACACGTGCTCTGTCTCTCAAAAATAAATAAACATTAAAAAGAAAAGATTTTTAGAGCCAAATTGAATTTCTATATTTGAAAGTGATCTGAAATGAAAAACTCACTGATTGATCTTAAGTGAAAATTATATACTGTTGTAGAAAAGGTCACATAATTTGAAGACAAGCAATAGAAATTATACAAACTGAAGCACAGACATTTTTTTAATGCCTAAATATTTAACAGAAGCTCAATGCCCTTTGTGACAATATCAAATGGTCTCAGATACAAGAATTTTGTGTTCCAGAATAAGGACAGAAAAATATTGTAAGAAAAAGATGAATATATTTTTTCAAAATGTGATGAAAAGTATAAACCTGTATTGTACATACTTGCAGCTCTATAATGGACCCCAGCTGAAATTGTTCAAATGTAGAGGCTCATGATCACACACACACACACACACACACACACACACACACACACACAGAATGAAAAGGCTTTCTACTCACATGATGAGGCTTCTGTAGAGATTAGGCTTCCCAAGCTGGTCTGACAATGGCTGGAGGGAATAGGAAAGGGGACGAGAATGGCTGGAATTGTTATTATGGTTAGGGGGTAAGGCCAGGGTGAAAGTTCACCAGAAGAAAAGCACTTGGGCATCCTCACCAGCTTTTCCAGATTAGGCCAAAAGGGGGAGAGGGAGGAATGGCGTTTAGAAGCTGTTAGCCCTCAAACACACCGAAAATAGACTCAGACACTGTTACAACCCACGAAGTCAAGAAGCTTAAGAAAAATCAAGCAGAATAAACAAAAAATCCACCCCAGAGCACATCACAATCAACCTGTTATAGTACAATTTGAGAAAGAGAAAATATTAAGGAGCAAGAAAGACACATACATATATAAGGACCAAGATAAGAATGACTACAGACTTCTTGTCAGAAACAATGCAACGAAGCGTATAATGGATCAAGATCTTTAAGGAGACAAAAGAAGCAACCCACAAAGCAGGATTCTCTTCACAGCAAAAACTCCTTTAAAAATGAAGGCAGAGAAAAATGTAGACCTTTTGGGGGGAATGGCTAAGTACGATCCTGCGTGACTCATTTTCCGGCAGATGACATGTATATACTTTGAACCTCACACAAAACGCACTATGTGAAGACATTGCAGAGTCACCAGAGCTTTCAGACTTTGAAGGGTAATACACAGTTATTGGGAAAAAAATTATACACAGTAGAGTTTCTATTATCATAGCTTTTAGCATGGATCTAGGTAAAATCAGATGCAAATGGAGAAGGAACAAGAAAAGAAGAGGAGAGAAGAAAACACAACAGAAAGAAGACCCAGAAGGAAAATAGTCAGTTTGGGGAACGAAGTTTCTCTGCCAGTATCTCCAGTTTGAACAGACTCAGAGGAGCTCAGCTGAAGAAAAAAGTATGTCACCTGGGCTCACAGATGAAGAAAATAAACATAATATTCAACTTGAGTCCAACCAAGATAATTTCCTACCAAAACAGAACAAATGAACACTTTTTAAAAAAGCTAACAGAGGAGGTGCCTGGGTGACTCAGTCGGTTAAGTGACTGACTTTGGCTCAAGTCATGGCCTCACGTTTTGTGGGTTTGAGCTCTGCATTGAGCTCTGTGCTGACAGCTCAGAACCTGAAGCCTGCTTCTAATTCCGTCTCCCTCTCTCTCTGCCCCTCCCCCACCTTGTGTGCATGCTCTCTCTCTCTCTCTCTCTCTCTCTCTCTCAAAAATAAATAAACATTAAAAAAATTTAAAAAGCTAACAAAAACCAGAATTCCCATGATATCATAACCCATGATACCTAGAATAGATTCCCTGTTACCTTAGCAGCAAAACAAATATAAGACACAAATAACCAATATATGGAATGAAGATGATGACATTACCAAAGATACTGCAGAAATTAAAAGGATGATAAAGAAATAGTATGAGCAATTTTATGCCAATAAATTTAATAGATTAGACGAAATAGAAAAATTCCTTACTTTAAAAATGTATCCTATGAAGAAATAGAAAAAAATGAATAGACTTCTATCCACTAAAGACATTCCATTCACAATCTGAAACTTTTTAAAATAAAAACTGCTCACCTAGATGGTATCACTGGTGAATTCTATCCAAAATGCAAGGGAAAAGTAATGGCTGGGTTACAAAATGCCTTCAGAAAATATAGGAGGAAGGAACATTTCCCAACCAATTTTGTGAATCCAGAATCACCCTGCATAGCAACTAGACTAAGGTATTTACAAGAACTGAAAAATCCATCATGTACACATACTCCACACTTAGCAAAGTAGTAACAAATTAAGCAGAGAAATATGTATTCATCTTACATATACCATAGGTCATGCCATGGGAAGGGTGGCTTTACCAAAGAAATACAGGTTTGGTTTACATACAAAATCAATTGACACAACTGATCATATTAGCAGATTAAAGAAAACATGGTCATCTCAATAGATGCCAAAAAGTATTTGACACAATCCAACACTGTGGAGAGCTACAAACAGAGCAATAGTGAAATTCCCTCTGGACGATGGGTGCCGGGATGAGAAAAGGAGGGACAAATTTGGAAAACAGATAGGGAAGGGAAGGGACTCAGGGGTAAGGAGGGGGTTGGGGACAAGGGTGGGATGGGACAAAGGTGAACAAGAAACAAGGGTTGAGCAAGTGACAAGGACAAAAGAGATAAAAATGCGAGAATTTGAGACCAAATCAAGGCAGAGAGAAGCAGAGAGGGAGAGATCATGAGGGAGAGGAAGAGGTTTCTAAAAAGTCTGAAGCCTGATTTGAATATCCATGAGGATTTTTGCTTTTATTCCATATGCATTTTATATAGTTGATCACTCACACCATAGTAAAATGTAGGTGCTTACTGTTTGCATGTTCTACTGTATACAGCTTCCTAGGAGTCACTACCCTGCAACCACTGCCGATGGCTCACATGCCTCAGAGCAATCCTTCTCAAGTATGGTCTTCAGACACTTGCATTAGAACCCCTTGGTTGCTGGTACTCAAAGGTCACATCCTCATGCCCCACTCCAAACATCCTGAGCCAGAATCCCTGCAAGACAACCTAGGGAATTCCATTTTACCCTGCATCCCCAAGGGATTCCAATACACACAAATGTCTAGAGAAGCATTTTAAGCACTTAATCACACAGAAAACATAAAACAACAAATCACTTAAATGGTCCCCTTTTCGGATTTCTGCAGTCTGAGTTGAATCTACCAGTTGGTCTCTACATCATGCCAAGATTCAACATGGAAGAGAGACATCAGGAATTACAGATGAACACCGGGGCTGCCGGGCTGTTGCGACCATGCTTGTCTCGTCCCCCATCTTCTAAGCTCAGGGCCCTTCTTCAGAACCATCTGCTGCACAGATCTAGCCCATGGTGACCATTTCTCCTTGGAGCTCCTGGGGTACTTATTGTCTGTGCCCCCTTCTCCGGTCCCATTGTGGTTGCCCACCAGGTCCGGGTATAGTGTGGTCTGCATTGGTTTTCTCTTCTAACCTCTCTGGAGGCTCCTTCAAGACAAGAAGTTAGCGCTGCTATTTTGTACATGCACCTCCCTGTGCAAAATCAGTACTTAGAAACAGTTTATTGACGGGGACAGACAGAGGATCACCAGTGGCCGTTGTTAGCTGCTCACTTCACGGCATCTTGGTCATGGGCAATGACGTTCACCACACTCTCAGTACAAGCACTTGGCCATTTCTCTGCAGCCTTTCTCCTCTGCTCAACTCATGTAGGTCTTTGATTCTCAAACGTCATGCAGATCCATCACCGACACCCCATCTCCAGGCAGCTGACTCTTTTTGACCCCCGGTACTGTCCTCAGGATTGCACATTTCCACCTCATCTCAGCCTCTGGATCCTCCAAACTCTCCCCCTTGCCAATGCTGTGTACACAATAGCTGCAAATGGCATCTTTTAAAAATATCTACATGGTGAAGTTCCCCCCCTGTTTCAAGTGACACAAGCACTCCCACGTTCCTCTGCATGATGACTAATGACCACTGCCTGATGTTGAGCCTGTCTGTCCCAACTGCACAGCTGCAGGTCACGTACTGTGGCCTGAGGGCCTCCATTTCTGGAATGTAAAGGAAACCTGGGCTGGAATGCCACCTGTGTTGCTTGTTAGCTATTTGATTTGAACAACTGCTCCTCTTCCTAAGCCTCAGTCTTATCATGAATGAGTACTAGTTATCTCGTACCTTTGGGTCTCTATGCAATTACTCCTGATTAGATTAATTCTGATGAATCCTTTCTAGCAAACTCCCACTCTCTTGTTTCTATTCTGCTACTGCCTACTCAGGTCCTGCTTTCTCTGCAGAACTTACTGATTGTCCAGCCGTCTTGGTCTCCTAATTCCCATTAGACATTTGACCTTGTATTCTCTGTCATCTAACTCTTTGCAGTACAACACAGTTAAAGTATGGACCTTCCTTGATAAACAGGGAGGGAAGGAGAGTGCTCTCTATTGTATTTGTGAGTGTGGGTATGTACGTGACCCACGGAAGCTACAACAGTAATGCTATGACTGACTTTTAGTCTTCAATCAGTTGGTTGAAAGAATGAATGGCTAATATGAAATTCAGTATATGAAATATAACCGCCCAAGGGTCATTGTCATCTCTTGAAAAATAGTAGATGTAGCATTAAAGTGTGTGGGATTTTCAGAGCAGAAAAACATAATCATTTATTTCCTTCAAAATACAACTAAACTGTCTCTATCTTTATATTTTGCCAGTTTCACTATGATATGTCATGCCGAAGGTCGATTCAAATTACGTCACGCCAGTCAGAGTGGCTAAAATGAACAAATCAAGAGACTATAGATGCTGGTGAGGGTGTGGAGAGATGGGCCCCCTCCTACACTGTTGGTGG
>NC_043703.1:160326737-160413168 GCF_006229205.1 Suricata suricatta
TTGTAGGAAAGTGGATGGACCTCGAGGGTGTCATGCTAAGCGAAATAAGTCAGGCGGAGAAGGACAGATACCATATGTTTGCACTCATAGGTCTAACAGGAGAATAGGAGAAACCTAATGGAGGACCAGGGGGAGGGGAAGAGGGAAAGAGAGTTGGGGAGAGAGAGGGATGCAAAACTTGAGAGATTATTGAATGCTGAAAATGAACTGAGGGTTGAAGGGGAAGGGGAAGGAGGGAAAAGAGGTGGTGGTGATGGAGGAGGGCACTTGTGGGGAAGAACACTGGGTGTTGTATGGAAACCAATTTGACAATAAATACTAAAAAAAAAAAAAAGAAAAGAGAAACAAAAAAAAAACAAAAAAAAATACAACTGAACTGGAGGGTTGGTGAGTCGGGAGAGAAACAATACTCGGGAGTGAATTCTGTATGACCCCTAGTCCATCTAGATGCCAACCACTGCCCCAGCTGGCCTGAAGTTGGCAAGCGCCATGTTCCTGTGTAGGTGGTGGTGACGTCCTTCTTTCTCAAGGTCACGGGTGCAAGTTGCTCAAGCACAACTCTAGGTTGGAGGAAGCTGCCGTCCAGAGTGTGAAAGAGGCTCTTCTATAAGGCTCTTCTTTGTCATCGAAGCACAGAAAACTGCGCAAAGCTTTTCCCCTTGTAGTTTTCCAAATATGGTGGACCATGACAATTTCAGGAACCGGGCTTGCCATCCCGTTGGGGTCAATGTGTTAGGTTAAAAGACCCATTGTCTGTGGCGTGGAAGCGTGGGTTTCCCAGGCCTCTGCAAACAGGCAATCCTCTGAAAACAGCTTTTGTCTATTGCCACACTGCAATCACTTGCCTCATTGTTGAAATTCAGCGTGAGAAGAAAAAAGGAGAGGAAAGAAAAGGAATTGTCATCTGCAGCTGCAAACTCCAAAACCTCTGGGGCTCAAGATGCAGCAGAATTGCTGAAGCTCTTAGAAGAATCTCATTGTTACCGGACTTTTCCACTTTCACTTCACTTCTCAAGTCTTCTCAAATCCAACGAGGATTCACTTTGTGTTGTCTAACCATATCATAGGATCTATGATTTTGAGCCAGGAAGCGGAGTTGTTGTTTTTTTAAAATAAGTAAAAGTGTATTCGATTACTCTACCTCTCTACCTTTAAACGGGGTCGCATTTTAGCAAATAACTGATTTCATATAAATTTTTGAAAGCTATTAACTGATATCTCCGCAAAATAAGCACCAGCCAAAGTATCTTAATTGCCCACCAGACCCTCTTCTCGCTGTCATGTTAATTGTAGATTTCCCTCGTTGCGAATCTGTGGGTGGGTATCTGCCCCGGAAGCCTCGTATGTGTCAAGACATCTGGTCCGCTAACCATCACACTGCCTTTGAGAGGGGCCTAGCTGCCAGCACCGCTTCTCCCGGGGACCCACAGCGCAAACACAGAGTGCTTAGATCTGGAGCTGGCCGGCTGCGAGGCTAGAGAAGTGTGCAAAGAAGTGTGTTAGGGGGCTGGCTCCCATCTTTGGCTCCTCCTCTGGCTGCTGCAGAGTCATTGTTGTCATGAAGCAATCTGCAAGCCACGCCGATCCTTCGGTAATTTTTAAAATAACATTTTTAAAGAATGAAATGCGTTGCTGCGTGGAGCATGTCTGGCAAGTTCAAGAGAAACAGAGCATTTGGATAACCACGTCCCAAGGCACACGGAGCTCGTGCGTGTCCTCCCCTTGCAGTTTTCCAGGATGGGCTGCCGAACTCACAGCCCACCAGGATGGTATTCCTTGGAAAAAAAAAAATTCTTATTTAACCAAAATACTAGCTTCATTTTTAAATGAAAATTTTGACTCAGACAAAGCAGGACTTATTTTCTGTTGTTCTTTCTGTGTGACATTGGATGAATTATCTAATCTCCTCTCTTCTCACCTGCGATTCGTCTCCCTCAAGTCATTAGACAGGTGGACAGAGAGGTGACACGTCCAGTGTGTGGCACACGGCGTTCCCAGAGTGCTGCTTGTTCTCTGTTGCCAGAAGTCCTACCTCGTTAAGTAAAGACGTCCTTTAGCCTCAAAAGTAAAGTGGTGATCAGTTCAGGTTGGAGTCCTCGGACTCTGGGAAAGTTGACCTCGTTGGATTCAACACAGATACAGCAAAACTTTCCTAGCCTCCCCCAGCCTTCTGGCGCAGAAACAGACACATCTCTGCAAATAATTAAAAAAAATTTTTAGACAGAAATGGCTGTGACATATACCTGGAAAGAGCCACAGAAATTAAGTCACCAACCCCAGAAAACCAGAAGTCCCAGGGCATCAGCCTGAATCCAGTCCTGCTGGAGACACCGCAGAGGTGAGTGGCAACACTGAGCAGGTGTGTGCTCCTGATCTCAAGGAAGCCGCTTAGCACACCTTTGTAGAGAGAAATTTAAGCAGTAGATCACATGATGGGACAGAGGAACCATGGAAGTTGACACTGAAGCCAGCTAATACCTTGGTTTCATGCACCCTGTTGCATGTAATTGTTATTTTCCGGTTCTCTGACTTTGACCTTAAGGTCCACACAGGTGCGTTCTTCCTCGTGAACTCCCCAGCAAAAAACAATGTCCCGCAAGAGATGAATCAAAAACCTGTGGTCAAATACTATTCCACTCTCCAAGTTCACACAGAAGCACTGTATGAATCAGTAGCAAAAATCTCTAAACCAGCTGCTTTAGGAAATATATGGGAAGAAAACACCCATGAGGTGTGACAGTGTCTATAAAACGTTTGCAGGGGCGCCTGGCGGCTCAGTCGGTTAAGTGTGTGGCTTCAGCTCAGGTCATGATCTCACGGTCTGTGGGTTCGAACCCTGCATCGGGCTCTGTGCTGACAGCTCAGAGCCTGGAACCTGCTTCTGATTCTGCGTCTCCCTCTCTCTCTGCCCCTCCCCCACTCACGCTCTGTCTTTGTGTCTCAAAAATGAATAAATGTTAAGTAAATTTTTTTAAAAACGTTTGCAAACCTGCAAATATACGTTAGATTTTCTCATAGCAAACAGTCACCCTTGGAGATGCACACCGAGTGCCTGGCAGTGATCATCTCTGTGGGGAAATCCGGGGACAGTGGTCAGTGCAGCTCACGGGGGCCTCATCAGCTGTGTCACGTTTATCGGGTCACAGAATCCTCCTCTGTGGCAAACGTGGTGCAGGGTGGCCATTTGATAAAGTTGGGAGTGATGTATGGATGTCTGTTATGTTATTTTCTGCTTTTGCCAAAATATCGATAGTATTTCATAAAACAGGATACAATAAATACATAACATTCGTTTTAAGGAATGAAAAATCAGACTTTGCTTTGGCTGCTGAACGAATTATAAGGAGCCTGTCCTGGTGCAGCGTCTTAGCGCCCAGGTGCACGGTGGTTAGGACACTCGGACCTGTGATTTGCGCCCCTGCTGACTTCGGAGACTGCCCCTCCCCCCAGAGACTACATCACCCGTTCAGAGGAGCCGGGTAAATATGTATGTTGAATTTAAAACTATTTTTGATTCTGGCATTCAAGGCCCTCCGGGATCCTGCTCAAATGTCCTTTTTGAATACTGCGACCTGTCAGTCCCCAGCACCAGGCATGTGGAACCAGTCACTGGCGTCACAGCCTTTCTTGGATACCTCTGTGTCTCAGGCTAAAGTCCCTGCTCTTCAGTCCCTTTGTCACTCGAAAGCCTCTTCAGTGGCATGGCCAGGTTATCAGTGAGCCCTTCCTAGGAGACAAGGTACACCAGGCTCTCCCACCTCAATGTACACCATGGTCCAGATGGTCAGGGGTACTCAGCCCAGTACTACACTCTGCGTATCTGCCGACTCACCCACCTGCTCCTGCACTCTCCGTGCTGTGAGACGCTCACCGACAGGGCCATTATTTACCCATTTGGCACACTCTGGCCGTCTCATAGACGATTGTAAAATGCTGAACAAAATGTATACGTGAGATATCAATTAGGTTTGATGACTCCTCAAAAGGTGATAATTCTGGAGGCATGTCAGTCACCACCAGCAGGGTTCCTTTTTGTTTTTAAATGTGTGTTTGGACGAGTTAGGAGACCAGGCGCAACAGCTGGTGCGGCGGAAGTGCTCTGCGGCGGAAGTGCGTTGTCGTTGGCCGCCAGAGCCACCTTGTCCTTTGCACGAATCAGACTTTGGAAAGCCTCTCGGGGGGGGGGGGGGGCTTGGAAGGCTTAGAAAGTCCCTGCCGTTTGGTGCTGGCTCTGGACGCTCCGGTCGGCAGGCAGTGCTGTGTGAGGGGCGCGGCGATGCTGAGAGTGAGCTTCGCAGGGGAGTGGGCGAGGCCGGGCCGTGACTGATGGCCCTCATGCCCCAGCCCCGATCGCGCCAGCCCTCGAGAGTTCTTCCGAGGCCCGAGGCAGCCCGGCCAAAGGCCCTGGCATCAGGGTCACGCCTGCTGGGGCAAGAGTGGCCAGCCTCCACCCCCCAAAACTCCAGCAGCCAGGGGACAAGTGGCCAGCCCGGCAGTCGTGGCTTAGCTCTGGTACCGACATGTCTTACCCTTTAGGGGGCTGTGGCCCGGGAAAAGCGGTCCTGGGCTTAGACTTAGGAGTCCTGGGTTTAGACGGGCTTTAACACAAGGGCGAGACTTCTGTAGAGTCGCTTAAACCCTCTTCGTCCCTGTCTTCCATGGCTAAGTGAGCGAGAGAGCAGCCTCTCAGCGTGGTAAGAAGGGCAGGGGTGCCAAAGCTGGGTCCCAGAAGAGGCTGGGCGTTAGGGAAGCATGAGAACATCTTCCTTCTCTGTCACCTCTCCTGCAGATTAGACAACAGATCCCCACCGACTGTGTTTGACGTGCCGGGCACGGAACCCGTTGTTAATGATGCAGGGGACTCACAACCCAATGTGCTTCCTGCCTCCTTGGCTTCCAATCTCTACACTGAGTACTAATGTCTTAATCAGGCCTACTTTCACTTCATCCTTAAAATGCATTTAAAAGTGAACATTTCTTAACTCTTTTAGGGTGAGGGAGACAGAACTCTAAAAACACTCAACAAACAAACACAGCAGGTCCTGAAGTCTGTCGGAGTGCCTTCAACATAACAGGCACAAAATAAGATAGATGTCAAAATTGATATGGGGAATTCGCAGACAAGAGAATGTTTTGGAGATGGGAGTTTCCTAAAGAGAAACTACTGAGAGTGTCCCCAGAGCTGGCGAGGCACGCGCTGTCTGTCCACTCCACCGCTGGCCTCTTAGACCCGGGGCTCCCTAAGCAGGGCGGGATGTGCCTTCTCTTGACCCAAATGAGAGGATTCTGGGATGACCCTGGGAAACAGGGGTCTTGCCTACCTCGGGACAAGGGTGTGTGTGCCTCTGAGCCAGCACTCACGGCTGGGGAATGGAAGTCCTTTCTCCCCACGCCCGCTCTCTCTCCGCACCCCTACACCATCCAGCTGTGGGGCCGGCTTGGCAAGGAGGGTGTGCATTCAGCAGATGAAGGGGGGAGACTGGTACCCTCAGTTCTTCAGCTGATGCTTTGGGGCAGCAGGTGAGGGGCAGGAGATTCTGGGCTGGGAAGAAGAGCACATGCAATTCTAAGGTGAGAGAGCGGAGAGAGGCACACCTTGTTGCCCCCCGAGTCTGCGGCCCAAGGGCGCTCGGCCTGTCACGCGTTAACCGTGGGAGGAGACGTGTGAGCTGCAGTCCAAGGAGCCCTCCACGAGCCAAGGCGCAGACACCCTGCCACGCTGTGCCCCACAGTCCGTGCACCTGGGGCTGCGTAGGTGTGTTTTTCTCCTCTTGTTGATTTGGTTACCGAAACAAGCTTTTGATGGAGACCACATCCTTTTACTGAGTATCAGGAAAGTTTATTAAAAGCGGCTCAGAGAACACAATAAAACCCCCAACTCTCTGATTCACCTCGGCCTGCCTCACTTTCCTCTCTCTGTCGCCCAGGGAGGGACCCGCGCTCCTCCATCAGCTGCATTTTCCCAGCTGAAAGGAGGTTTCGGAGAGAGAGATAAGATAAACAGCCATGGGGGATAATAAATCAGAACATATATAGGGTTCTTTCCAAAAGATGTGCCGAGTTTTCAATCAGAGTATGAGAAGGCACGCACGGCCGTGTGACAAATGCTGATATGCTTTAACCCATGAGACGATGACGGCCAGGCGAGCGCTGTGGAAGGAGCAAACTGCTCTCGAAGAGTCCTCCCTCCCATTTGCGTTTTATTGCCGACAGGGCCTGCTGCCCACCGGGAGAGTGGCTTCTGCCCTGTCCCCTTCACGTGCCACCCTTGGATGTCACTTACCCTGGGATGGTTTTCCCTGCTCCCTCTGTGTCCCCTGCCTTCACAATGGCCCCTGTCGTAACTCCCCAGCCTCTCGTCCACGATGCCCAGTGAGGGCAGCCTGCTGAGGACAGAGACCATTTGCCTTTTACGTCTCAGTGTGTCCCCAGCGTCAGGCCCACCACGTGGTTCTCAATCGGTGTTTGTTAAATGAACAACATACAAATAAATCCATGAAGAAAAAAACCTCCGTGGCCCAGCAAACTGGCTGGGGTGGGGCTGGGGGCAGTGAGAATAGAGAGAAAAGAGACAGATATAAAAAGGATGATTTTCATCTCCAAGCACAGAGGGCGAGAGGGCCTGTGGCTCTTGCGGGCAATTGGAGGAAGAAGTGTGCCTGACCTCTACCTCGTGGAGAAATCGAGGCCAGGAAGGGCTGGGGGGGGGGGCGGGGGGGGCAGGTGGAGGGGAGAGCATGGAAGAGAACCCTAAGCAGAGACGGTAGGATATGCAGCAGCAGAGAGGAATGAAGTGTACAGAAGTTCTACAGCTGTGGTGTTGTGTTGATGCATTTTCCATTGAAGCCTTGTCACAGCCAAGCAAGGGGATGCGGGATATTTACGTGAGATGTGTGGAAGGTCACATGTCAGAAAAATGACCTGGCTGGCCGGGACCACTGGTTAAGTGGAAGAGACAGAGTCGGAAACCACAGCTAGGACACGTGGACTGAGTTACCGGCCTCAGTTTCCTTATCTTTACAATGTGCACATGTAATGCTCACTTTATAAGACTTGCCTTAAAGGTTAGATTAAGAAAAAGAGGCAAGTCCTAGAATCTTGGGGCCAGAGCTCAGTAAATGTTCTTGTTCTTCTCACCCTGCCCCCCACCTTTCCCCACAACCTTCCCTTCTGTCTTAGCGTCACCTCCCCTCCGGGTACCATTCTGCAGTCTGTTCCTGGAATGAGTCAGAGTCCTGCTCGCCCTGGAGCCCGCCCGGGGCCCTGGCCTGAGCAATCTCCTCTCTGTCCAGGTTCCCGTGAAGCTCACACAGCCTCCTCCATCCCTTGCTGCTGCCCTGTGCCCTCTGCCTCCTGAACCGCCACATTCACTACCAAGTTCAGTGTCTGAGTTACATACCTCGTTACTGTCTCGGAGCCCAGCACTTAATAGGGGTTTAACACAGGCTTGCTGCTGCTGAAAGTCTTTTTCAAGTCAGAATCACAGAACAACTTCAGGGTCCGGGCGAAGGTCAGCAATCTTTCTGTGATGGTTAATTTTTAATAGAGCCGTCAGAAGAGTCACGGGAGCAGAAACATTTCCGCTTTCAAAAAAATCATTTTTAAAAGAGAAGACTTTTAGAAAATGTCATTCGTTGGAATGCGCTAAGGCATTAAGTACATAGAGCTGAGTCATTTCTAATTAATAAAGAGCAGACAGAAAGGGACGCCAGCCCCGGTAAATCGTCTGTTTAGCGTTCTGCCCACCACCTCCCATGCATTATCCATCCGTTACCCCGCTTAATCAGTATTCCTCCGACGGTCCACGGCAGAGATATGTTCCAGAAGCCCAATGGCAGTGTATCCTGAGGTCCTATCTACTGCTACAAAATCACATTTTTCTGAAGAATCAAATAACCTACAGAATGAGATGCCCATTGTATTAATTAGTTTTGTAGTTTGATGTTGAGTAAGAAACAACCTTCCAGCCTCAGTGGCTTAAACCACAAAGGCTTATTTGTTTGTTCAAGTTATAAACTGGCTGAGATCAGTTGCCATTTCTTCGTTGCGGAACTCGGGCTGAGGGAGAGGCTCCAATCTGGGATGCGCCCATCTCCCGGCAGAGGGCAGTGCCTCGGCCACGCCACACCAGGGCCCTCACACCTTCGCCTTGGACGTGGCCCACGGCACTTCCGTCCATGTCCCCTTAGCCGAGGCAAGTCTCCCGGACAAGCCCACATGAATAGAGCAGTAAGAATACTCCTCCCAGGTGGGCGGGGGGGGGAGGGAATCAAGCCACAGAGCAGTGAGAGATGGGTAAAAATTCTGGAATAGCATTAAATTATAAGGCTGAAGTTAGAGACACAGTGATGTCTCTTTCCAGCTGATGAAAATCAGATGACCATGAAGTTCTACACACGATGACTTTCACTGATCCTGTCCCCCTTGGTCTTCCAAGGGAGCCAGACCAGTTTGAGAGGTGACAAAAATTTGTCAGGACAAAGTTATGTGGAACTTAAATTAATGAAGACAGAAGGATAGATTTGAGAAATATTTAAGATCTGTAAATCAGATCTGGATCAACAATAGTCCATAGCGATGAAACACACAAGGGGTGCAGAGGAAGAGCAGAGGAGGAGGTCATCAAGGCTTTGGAGTTCCTTCCTGGCCGTTTGGATGTGGGAGGTTTTGCGGTGTGAGGTGAAGGAGTCTATGCTCCAGGACAACTAAGTGGTCAGTTATTCTTTGCAGGTTGATTTGACTGCAGGCCACCGCGCTGCTTCCCTGTCTCCCGCGAGAAGGAAGCTTTCAGTAAAGGCACATATGGCAGCCACTTTGCACTGCATATTCTCCTAAAAGTTGTAACCATTGGCTTCACTCAAGAAAGAAGAGGCATTAGTGGACAGACACAGGTGGGAAGCCCCCTGTGCTTAGTGTCACGCCTGCAGACCTGAGGGGGAGACTCAGCCAGTCCAGGGCCAGGGGACCACCGTCTAAAAGCTGCATAAAATGGTAAATCTCTTCTTAGGCAGCCTTATTGGAGTCTCACCAGAGACAGACAGAGAGTGAGCAGGGGGAGGAGCAGAGAGAAAGAGGGAGTCACAGAATCTGAAGCAGGCTCCAGGCTCCGAGCTGTCAGCACAGGGCCCAATGTGGGGCTCAAACCCATGAATGGTGAGATAATGACCTGAGCTGAAGTTGGCTGCTTAAGTGACTGAGCCACCCAGGTGCCCCAGAACCAGATTCTCTAATTTCACTTCCAACAGAAATTAATTTCAATAAAAAGGCAGTAATCCCGTAACAGATGCGAATTTCTGTCAAGATTTGTCATGGCAATCCCTTTGCCTTGTTTTGGTCCTTTAATTTTTCTCTCTAATCAGAGTTTGCTAACATTTTTTTTCTGATAAGAATGAAACCAGTTGGGACCCATTTGTTTGGGTGCAAGTTGAGTTTTAAGTTGGTTTTGCCAGAGAAAAAAATAAGGTTTCCACATGGGTCATCTTAGCCACCAAAGGCTGAGCTGTATGAAGGTGTTGTAAGAACCCAGAGCTGAAACAAGCCTGAAAAAAATTGGGAGCAACAATTTCAATTCCTTTCAGAAGAGCAGGAAAGCAACAACCTGCCTGGTGGGATGATGAGACATTGTTTTACAAAACTAAGCAGAAGGAATGAAGTCCATTCTATCAGAAATTAATAATTTACTTTTAAAAATCTGTCAGGGGCACTTGGGTGGCTCAGCCCGTTGAGTGTCTGACTTCGGCTCAAGTCATGATCTCATAGTTCGAGCCCCGCGTCCGGCTCAGTGCTGACAGCTCAGAGCCTGGAGCCTCCTTCAGATTCTGTGTCTCCCTCTCTTTCTGCCCCTCCCCCACTCACAGTCTCTCTCTGTCTCTCAAAAATAAATAAAAACGTTAAAAACTTAAAAAAATCTATCAGCATGTCCTCTATTGGACAAGGGTCTGTGTTAGGTGCTATGGGTATACAGAAATGAAACAGAAGTTGTGCTCTCCAGAGGCAAATAATTTAGTTTAGAAGACAAAGCATATTAAACAAAAGATCTTCATACCTGGTAGAACTAGATAAGTTACCAAAAGGATGTTTTGAGAGAGGCGTTGTGTGTTAATTTATATGTTTAATCTGCAAGTATTTGGGGAGATCTGCTAAGCCTGAGCACCATGCTCTGTACTTAATGCTACAGCATAAAGAAGGCAGAGCCCCTACCCTCACATGGACGCTCAACTGTAGTTCAACAAGTTGCTTGCTAACAGACAGGCATAAATGGAACTCTGGTGAGGAGTATCGCAGGTTTTGGTATCAGAATGAGCAGAATTTTATGACTTCCTCATCGAATACTTTCATGATAACCATAAACTTACTTTTCCTGGGATTTATTTTTCTTGTTTGCAAAATTAAGAATATTTTACTGACTGCAAAGAACTAGTCAAACAGCATACTAGAAATGCAGGCCCAAGTCACACACCTGGGAGAAATTGCACCTGGCGGCTGGAGTAGTATGAGGATCAGAGGAGAGAGCAATCCTTCCTTGTTGCCAGCTAAAGGCTATGCTTTGTGAAAAGTAAACTCATCATGTGCATGCGCATGCACGCGCAAACACACACACACACACACACACACACACACGATAAGATTGGAGGCCGTTTCTCCCCTTCAACTTCCTTGTAAAGTCTAATTTTATCCTTTAAAACTCATGGTGCTTCCTTCCCTGAGAAAGCCTTCTTCCAAGAAGAGTCCGTCACCTCCTTCCTTTCTCCTTCTACTATGCATAAGCCTTATGGCAGCTTTATCGCGCCCCATTGCCAGGTGGCAAAACATATTCCTCCCCCATCAACCTGTAATATTTTTGAGAGAGGGAATCTTGCTTCTGTCATCTTTGTGTCTCTCGCTTCTGGCTCAACCCAGCATAAGATGACGTTCGTTGAACAAGCAATTCAGGAGCCTGAGCGCCACTGAACTTTCTGCTATTTGGGGGAAGAATGGATCACAGGAGGACTAAGCCGGGACAACATTTCTCTTTGTGCCTTAGGAACTGTGGTGTGTGGACACTGAAAAACTAGGCACGCTCTCTGCCCATGGTAGATGCTTCCCAGCAAAGAATGCGCATTGAATCAAGTGTCAGTTTACCGACTCTTACTGTGATCAGCATGCTAGTCTTACAAACACAGACTTGATCCAACCACTGTTCTTGAAATCATCTGTATTAGATTAAATACAAAGGGCTCAACATCTTTCCTGTGGTCTTTCCAAAACTTGTGCGTTTTTCACCCCCATCTTCTGAAGCTCATCCACCACGCCTCCCACCCTGTATGTATGGTTTCTGCACACTTGGGAGCCCTTAACACTCTCAATTTTTAATGATAATGATTGATTTACATTTAATTTAAAATTATTCTTTCCTAGTCACATAATAATTATACCTCACTGCATTTTTAATGCTTGTAAGGTGAATAAAATTTTTATGTCTGTTGATATTTGCATTTCTCTTTGTGAGTTATTTTTATATGCTTTGTCTATGTTTATACTATTGTATTTCTATTCTCTTAGACATATGTATTATGAATTTTTAAATTGTACCGCATCGTTTTTTTTCACAGTGTGCTGTTTAACTGTGCCTATGACATTTCTGATATGTCCATGGCTTTTAAAAGTATAATCAGATCATCACTCTGTGTTTGCTGTTAGGCTTACAAATGGTAACTCAATTTAGCTTTAGATCCAATGGTGCAAAAAGTACACCAGGAAAGAATTATGAAATTTGTCAGTTTGAGATGAAATCTTTAGCTTATTTACACATGTCAGATTGTGACGAGGTATGATGATTTGATGGTGCCTGTGAGGAGGTGAAATGGGGATGTACACCACACTGAGTGGCAAGGATTGTTCGAGATCACACTCAAGTGCCAGACTGACCAGGGGCGCAGCAAGTGACTCAGCATTGTGATGGCCTTTGTACTGGAGCACCTTGCTTCTCATTGGGGAAAACACCAGATCTGAGCATATTAAAACCGACATTTTCAAGAAATGCAGTTTACTCAGGCAAAATGCTTTCTGCCTGTAACTTAAAGAGAAGACAGTACAGAACAAGACGTTAGGAAACCTGGCAGTGGTTTTTATTTTGCTTGACTTTGGGCCTCAGATCATTTTATTTCTCAACAAAGAGTTAAACCCTAACCACCTGGAGTCTAAATCTATGAATCTGCTGAAATTTACACTTTAAATAATCTCAATTCCATGCATAGTTCAAAAACACCTTTTTGCGACCTCAGACAGTGAAGGAACTGGGCGCTGGGTTATCCGTCTGGCCATCTCTGCCTCTGCTAGAAGACAGTGCTCTGTGCGGAGTGCATGGCTGTGTCAGAAGAAAGTGGGTTTGGAGCCAGAATCATTTAAATTTTACTTCTGCCTCCTGTGACCTTGAGAACTTTCTTTGAAGCTTTCTTTTAGCTAACGCAAAGATATTGTCATGAGAAGTGTCAGATGCTTGACACATGCCGGACCCTAAGCAACGCACCATGAGGTGCAACCTTGCCCAAAAGGAACGGAGAAACATAGGCTCTACCCGCTTGGCCTCTGGCTTTGCATCTACAAACTTGGGTAAAAAAATGACTACCTTGTAAGAGTGCTGTCCTGAGTAAAAGAGATAAGGTATATTTCTCCTAAGTCTCAAGTGGATTCTAAGTCCTGGTACAGCTCCCTTTTATTTTCCGTGACAAAAAGTTTATGCTTCCACCCTTCATTCTACCCTTCATCATGAACCTATCCCCTTCAGTCCCAAATAACCTCACTTCTTATTCCACTGATGAAGCAGAAACGATTGACAGAAACTAAAGAGAAGACAGTACAGAACAAGACGTTAGGAAACCTGGCAGTGGTTTTTATTTTGCTTGACTTTGGGCCTCAGATCATCTACCTGACTAAGTCAGGTCATCTACCTGACATCCAAGCTACCAGTCTGTAACATTGGCCCCCGTGCTCTGTGTTCTCCACTTTTCACTCTGGATTTTACCATGAATGACCTTTCATTCATTTGGAGGACAACTCCTCCAATGTTCCCTAAATCTGATTCCCGGGACTCTAATGGAAGACTTTGCTTCCTCAGTCATCCCCGTTTGCTGCATCATCAATTCTTCTCTCCTGGACTGTCCCATCCCCCCTGACTGCCTGATCTCCCATCTTCCATACGTACTCACATGCGTTTTCATCCTATGCCTTCTCTAGATATAATGCTGCTGCCATTCTCTGCTTACTTTTCCTATGAAACTCCTAGAAAGAGCTTTCCAACTTCTATCTGGAATTGCTACCCACACCACAACCTTTCTGGTCAAGGCTACTAGTGACATAGTAGTTCAAAATACCATCAAATCCGGGCTGGAAATGTACATTAGCTTCCATCAGGTCTCCAGGCTTTCACATTTGTCTTCTTATTTTTTTAAATTTTTTAAAAATGTTTATTTATTTTTGAGACAGAGACAGAGTGTAAACAAAGGAGGGGCAGAGAGAGAGAAAGACGCAGAATCTGAAGCAGGCTCCAGGCTCTGAGCTGTCAGCACAGAGCCCGACATGGGGCTTGAACCCACGAACCGTGAGATCATGACCTGAGCTGAAGTCAGATGCTCAACCGACTGAGTCACCCGGGCGCACCTACATTTGCCTTCGAATTTATGTTCTAAGAAAAGAGACAGAAAGCGATCTTTTTTTAAATTGAAAATAAGTTTACTTATGGTAAAATACACGTAATATAAAATTTTTATGTATACAGCGTAGTAGTGTTAGCCACTTTGACACTGCTGTACAACCACGTCCAGAACTTTCTCACCATCCCAAACTGAAACTCCATCCCCATTAACCCTTCTCCTCTTCTCAGCCTCTGGCGACTTTTGTTTCTATAAATTTGAATACTCTGAGTGTCTCATATAAGTGGAAATATAGTGTTTGCCTTTTTGTGACTTGCTTATTTTACTTAACATTATGTCCTCGAGGTACATCTATGGTGTCACACGAGCCAGAATTCTCTTCCTGTTTAAGTTGAATGACATTCCATTGTCCACATAGACCACATTTTGTTTCTTCATGTATCCGTTGATGGACAGCTGAGTTGCTTTCAGCTTTGGACGCTTGTGGATACATGGCTATGAACGTCAGTGCACAAATCTCTTGAAGACTCTGCTTTCGGTCCTTTTGGGTACATACCCAGAAGCGTACTTGCTAGATCATATGGTGATTCTAATTTTAATTTTTTGAGAAGCCATCATACTGTTTTCCATAGCAGCTGCACCATTTTACATTCCCACCAACAGTGCACGATTGTTCCAAGTTCTCCACAACCTCACCGACAGCAAACTATCTTTAAAAAAGATAAATTAGATCAAAGCATTCTCCTCTTAAAAAACTGGTAACAACTTCTCATATACCAGTGTGTGTTTGTGTGTGTATGTGTGTGTGTGTGTGTATGTGTGTGTGTGCACGGGCACACCCTGCCATGCTCCACAAGCACTTACATGGGATGCCCTTTGCTTACACATCCTTCCTCAGTTCCAAGTATCTTCTCCCCCTCCCTTTTCTTCATCATACTCGAGCCATACTAGTCTTGCTTATAATCTTCAAATATGTCTACCCCTGTCTCTCTCAGGCTCTTCACACTAGTTAGGTCCTCTAGTTGGACGCTCTTTCCCCAAATCTTTAATCCATCAGATTTCAGCTCAAATGTTTCACATCTACCTTACATACTGCCCTTAACCCTTGTCATGCTTTATTTTCTCCCTGGCAATGACTCGTATCAGAAATTACTTAATGGGTGGTTCAGAATTGTCTGTCTTCCTCGCAAGAATAAAAGCTTTAGGAGAGAAGGAACATCTTCTGTTTTGTTCTTCAGTGTGTCTTCTACTCCTGGAGCAATGCCTGGCCTGGACTAAACAGTCCAAAACTACATGTGGTTTGTTGAAAAATACACATAAATAATGTGATAACCACTTTAAATAAGGAAGAAAATGATAGTGAGGCTAATGGTGATAATGATGATGTCATGATGGAGACCGTGGTTGTTTTTTCTCCATCCTTCCATTTCTTTAGACCCTCACGAGAGGTGCAGTTATCGGGCATGGCATGATCGCTTTGTCTCTACCTTTTTAAAAATAGTTTATTTTCAAATTGGTTTCCATGTAACACCCAGTGCTTCTCCCCACAAGTGCCCCCGACCATGACCATCACCCCCTTCCCTCCCTTCCCCTCCCCCTTCAGTCCATGGTTTGTACCTTTATTTTGAGTTTATAGGAGGAATAGAGCCAAATTCAAAGATAACACAAAGTAGGAACAAATTTCCCTGGAATACGAAACTCCTATTTAGAGGAAACATGAGGTAAGCCTGGGATCTGAAATAGACGAGGATTTACAGTCTTGACACCAAAGAAATCATAGCAGCTTCCGAATGGCTGTAACCAAGGAAAAAATATACCCATCTCGGCAGTGGGCCAAGGCTCTGCGTTGCAGGGCTGCAGCCCTGGGTCCGACGCACAGGCTGGCTATCTGGTGAAGCCTGGGTGAAGTGGTGTTTGCCAGAGCACAGGCAGAGCTGAAGAAACAGCTGACTGTGGTGCTGTGATAAATCTCTGCCAGGCTCAGGCAGGGGCAAGCTAAGCTGTTTGACTTTGATTGCTTTTTCCCCTTGAACAGTGAGTAAATAAAGTCATAGAATTAAGAAACTGAAGTAACCTGAAATACTAATGCAAAATTAAGCACTGATATGCTGCTGTCCTGATCCAACTCTCTCTTATATTTGACATCAGCTTGACGACACCTTGACCAGACAACAAAAATACAAATGTGGTCTGAGAATATGTCCCCCTGGTTAAAGGAGGCTCCAGAGGAAGAGGAAAATATCCAGTCACCACAGCTCATTAACAAGCACGAACTCTGTCTTCTTGACCAAAGGGGTTACAGTCATTTCTTTCTGACTTTCATTTCCATCAACTGTTAAATTTCTAATTTATATGGGAAAGTTAAGACAGCTCAGTGAAATAAAATTCAATGCCTTCATGGAGAACACAATTTCTTAAAGCATGCCTGTTCTACATTTAACGTTTACTATCATGTTATAGATACATCGGCCGTTGACATAAGGCCCTTCTAACACTTCTGTAGTCTCTCTCCTGGCTGCATGTGGCCCCACAATCCCAGCAGAAATTTAATTGGACAAGCATCCCTTGAACGCCTACTAATGTGTGAGGCTGCCTTCCGGGTGCAAAGGGCATGTCAAGACCCTAAAGCCCTTTGATGACCTCACACAATTAAACCCTGGAGATAAACACATGACATATGTCAGAAAGAGTCCAAAAAAATTATGAGTCTGTATTCATGTTTTCTTTCTCCTGTAGAACCCTGTACATCTGCTTACGGAGCTTTCTCTTGTGATGAGGGAAAGTCTTTTATTGCCAGCGGAAAACCGAGGGAGCTGGTAAATTAGGACTGATTTGAAATAAAATAAAGAGCTGGTAAGACTGGACTGGTTTGCAATAAAACAGAGAGAGGTTCATTCAAGTTGGCTTTCTGGTTCACCCCTTGAGGCTTCCGCTCTGCTTGAAAGACATTATCTTAAAGAAGAAACAGAAAGTGAAACTCTGAGGAAACGGAGATGATGCATGGGCACAAGAACATGCCACATATCAGCTACGCGACAATATTCTCAGAGGAAATAAACAATGCATTGCATTAAAGAGGAGAGAACATACCGCATCCATAAATTTAGAAGTGGATGCTATTTAAACTTTGAACAAAGAAGAAAAAGAAAGACACACACTTAAATATTAGTGTAAAATAGTATAAAGGAAATTTCCTAGAAAGTAAAACAGCAAATATAGAGACAACAATGAGAAAAGGTCAGAAAATGTCACAATTTTTGTACAGAGACAAAGATGGAAGGTCATATAAAACTTTTGCTCTTGAATTCAAGGTGGTAGTTTGGAGGAGGCTGATACTTAATTGAGAAACAGTAGAGAGATAGGAATGTGTGTGTGTGTGTGTGTGTGTGTGTGTGTGTGTGTGTGTGTGTTAATAAGCTATTTAAAGGCATCAAAGAACAATGGAAGCAAAAAAGACCAGGGGAAGGAGAAAAATTCCAGAGGAGATACATGCAGGGAGGGGAACTGACATTCTAAAGCCACCTTCTTTCTGGAGATATTTATTTCCTGATCCCAGGCAGGAGCAAGAGCTGAGAATCCAGGCTCTGTCCAGCAGAGGACCACAGCTGCCCCGGGACATAAGGCTAAGAGGATCTGGTGGTCTTCTGAGGCTGGGGAGCAAAACTGAAGATGGGAAGGATAAGTTCTTAATGCACAGAAAGTGATCCAGGAATGAAAAAAGCATACAGCCACTTTCTCCTGGATGATACTCACTAAATTGTGAAGTTTCTTGAGGTAGAAAGCTAAAAATAAATCTAAGCCTCTGAAATTTCTAGATGCTGATGAGGCAAGGATTAGAGTTCAAGACAGATCAGTGCTCAGGACTCTAGTGAATATACCAAACTCTCACTTGAAAATCTCAGAGGATTTTGTACTAGGAGCAAGTGTAAACCAGAGATAAATAGATCCTTACCCAAATGGAAACTGAACCTAGACTCAACCCAATCCCTAATCAAATTAAGATAATCAACCTCCACTTTTTATTTACAGTGGAAAAAATGGTGACCCTTTCTGTGGTGAAAAGTTACATTCCCAGAGCTTCTATCATTTTTTAAGTGTTTGTTTATTTTGAGAGAGACAGAGGGTGTACGCAAGTTGGGAAGGGGCAGAGAGAGAGGGAGCGAGAGAATCCTAAGCAAGCTCCGCACTGTAAGCACAGAGCCTGATGCAGGGCTTGATCCCACGAACAATGAGACTGTGGCCTGAGCCAAACTCTAGAGTCAGACACTTAACTGACTGAGCCACCAGATGCCCCAGAGCTTCTACCATTTTTATACACAATGTCTAGTATTCAATACAAATGCACTAGACATTCTAAGCCATAGAAACCAATGATAAAAACCAAAAGAAGAAAGAGCAGAAACAAACCCATATTTGTTTTTAATGTTAGAGCAACTGTAGATTCACATGCAAAACAAAAACAAAGAATGTAAAATTTGATCCATACCCTCAAGATATAAGCAACCTCACTTTAGATGAATTAGTTACCTAAAGATAAAACCTACCTCATAAGACATTAAGAAAAAATCAAGATATAAATTCTGTGACCTTGAGTTAGGCAAAATTTTCTTATATATGACATAAAACCATACTCCAGAAAAGAAAAAAAAATGAATGACAAATTGGGCTTCACCAAAATTAAGAACTGCACAGACTGAGAGAAAATATGTGTAAATCACACATCAGATATAAGAAATGTATCCAGAATATATAAAGAAATTTTACAATTCAGTAAGAAGAAACAACAAAATACAAAAATAAAGATTTGAACAGCTACTTTGCCGAAGAAGACAGGGAATAGAAAATAAGCATATTAAAGGATGCTAAACATAATGACTCATTAGGAAAATATAAATAACATATTGGGGTGCTTGTGTACCTCAGTCAGTTGAGCATCTGACTCTTGACTTCAGCTCAAGTCATGATCCCATGTGTGGGATTGAGTCCTGTATTGGGCTTCACACTGAACATGGAGCCTGCTTAAGATTCTCTCTCTCTCTCTCTCTCTCTCTCTCTCTCTCTCTCTCTCTCTCTTGCTCCCCCCATCTCTCCCCCATTCATGCTCACTCTCTCTCTTTCTCTCTCTCTCTAAAACTAAAAAATCACAATAATATACCTATATTTACCTACTAATGTACCTACTATTAAAAAGACTGTTACACAAATGTTGATAAGAATGTACAACAGTTGAAACTTTCATATGCAGCTGTGATTTAAAAATTATATAAAAACTCCAGAAAACAGTTTAGTAATTTTGTTTTGTGAAAGCCTATGTCCACACAAAGACTTGTGCATAGACATAAATAATAGGCTTATTTGTAATAGTATTCAAATTGGAGAATTCCCCCTTTATTATTTTAAGTCTTGCTACAAATATGCAGTATAATCAGAACAATGTGGTACTGGCATAAAGTTGGACATACAGACCAATGGAAAAAAATTGAGAGTGCATAAATAAATTAGTATGTCTATGGCCAATTCATTCAACAGCGACACCCAAGTCCATTCAATGGGGAAAGAACAGTCTTTTTAAAAAAATGGTGGTGGGACAACTGGATTTCCACATACTATAGAACGAAGTTGGTCATTTCCCTCATATCATGTACAAATATAACTCAAAATAAACCACTGTCTTAAATATAAGAGCTAAAACTACATAATTCTTAGGAATGGGTCTTCATAACTTGGATTTGGTGTTAGATTCTTAGATGTGATACCAAACCACAAATGACAAAAGAAAAACTAGATAACTCAAACATCCTTAAAATTAAAAACTTTTGTGTCTGAGAGAGATTAAGAAAGTGAAACGAATATCAAGGCCATTAAGCCATGAATATACATGGAGGAAACTTGATTGCATACATCGCTAAGTGAAAGAAGCCAGTCTGAAAAGGTTACATACCGTACAATTTCAACGTTATGGCATTGTGGAAAAAGCAAAACTAAAGGCAACGAAGACTGGTGGTTTGTCCAAAGTAGAAGGGTAGGGGTAAGTAGGGAGGGGACATGAACAGAAGGAGCACACAGGACATTTGTAGTTCAGTGAAACCACACTGTATGACAAGGTAGTGATGGATGCACAATACACGATTTGGCAAACCCCCAGAATTTGAAACACAAAGAGGGAATGCCAGTGTAAACAGTTGACTTTAATAATAATAGATCAGTAGTAGTTCAGCAAGTGGAACAAACATGCCATGCCAATACAAGATGTTAGTAAATAGGGGAGACTGTGGGCAAGGAGGGTGGGGAAGGATTTGGGAACTCTGTTCTTCCCATTCAGTTTTTCTATGAATAGAACACTTCTCTGAGCAATAGTGTCCCATTAAATGGGGGGTGGGGGGGGAGAATACTAGTGAGTGTGACCCGAAGATCTATCAGATGGATGATAATAATTGTGTTAGGTTTTTTGAAGTGAACCTTTTCAGTGCAGTTGGGGGAGTGGGAAGATGGGCCTACGTCTTCTTCTCTATTGTGAAGAAAGCACAGTATTTTGAGTTGTCTTCCCTAAAACGTCTGCCATCAGACATACTGATGGGTATCTGTGATTTCCCTGCGCCTTCTTGTTCCTGCAGCATACACTACTACTCCCCTGGCAGGACTGTCAAGATGAGATCCAAACCATTAAGTACAGAACCAGTCAAATAAGAATGATCTTCATCCAAACTGTCCACATTTTTGTCTCTTAGAGTTAGTCATATCACTGACTCTTACAGGGCATGTGTCTTACTATAAAACTGATTTTGATCAAATATTTTGTTTTGGTTTGGTTTTGATGTGGTGGCTTGATCCCTGAGTCTGTTTACTCTTTCCACTGCAGGGTCCGAGCCTCTGCTTCTGATTACACCCTGTAATTGTATCCTGGCTAGTTCGCTGGTCAGTAAAGGATTTTTACTTCCACAAAAATTGATGTTTTTCCAGTAAAAGTCATTATAATGGAAAAGTTATGCTGTTGTTGGATATTCATGTGAATTTGTAGGACTGAGGATAGAGTTACGGAATAATGATTCCTTTTGTGAACTGATTGTTTACAATTGTTTAAACATTTCATGCTATAAGAAATGTTCCATATTTTAGCCAAACATTCCTTAATAAAATCACCTCCCTCTGCCATACGTTGTGTTATTGAATTTAAATATCTGCAGCAAAAGATGTTCATCTAGATGCTATATTTCCTGTTTGATTTGACTAGACAGAAAAGGGAGAACATAAGAAATCTTTATCTTATCAATTCCTGTGATTCTCTAAAGATGGCCAACTAATAACAACAAAAAAAGCCAACGAAGAAAGCAAACAAAGAAAGAAAAATCAACAGATATATATTGAATGCCTACTTTATGCCAGGCACCATTCTAGCACAGAAAGCCCCTGGCTCCTGCCCTTCCAGAGCATACATTCACTGGTGGTATAACTGCTGGTAGAAAAAAACCAGTAAGTGCTATAATGAAAAGAAAGAGTATTCATGGAACCAAGGGCAAATGGTGGGGGAGTGGTATTATGTCTCTCAGGAGTCTGCATTTGCATAGAGGTCCGAATGATGAGGAGCTATTGCAGAACGTCTGGAAATAACCTCATATATTGATTTCCCACCATTTCATGGACCCTACCAGAAGACACATGACACTAAGGTCAAAGATGAAGGACAGCTTGTTGTTTGCAAAGTTATTCATACTGAAGAGTCAACAGTTTGAGGCCATCCCCAAGCTACAATTCTCACGGAGAGATGCCAAGAAAACCAGAGGGCCCCCGGATAAGCAGTGGGTTGCATTATGGTACCAAAATTCTGAACTTAGGGTAACCAAGTTTTTTGGAATAGACAGTAATCATGCCTGACCTTGCTGTTTCTATCTTCTGAATGTTCACTGTACAAATACCCCTTGTTTGTGCGGTCAGTTCCTTGCTCATGGGTAGGTGGAAATGTAACAGACCTGTGGAGATTCGATCCCTACCAATATCCACCCCCCCTAATTCTATAGTCTCAAACTCTGACCACTTTTTCCGTGAGTATGCCATTGTATCAGCCATCTTAATTAATCTTATCGACAGAGTCTGGGATTCTGGGATTAAACTCTCTCAGTATAATTTAGCCAAAGCTACTAGCAACAGGACATCAAGTAGCAGAATGGGGCCAACCCATAGTGTTGAGCTCAAACCCAAGAGTTTATGGGGCCTCAAATCCAACCAGCAGAGCAAATTCTGTAAACTATCAAAGTCTACCTTAGAAATCCAGGTTCTTGAAAAGAGTTCTTAGAAACCATTCTTAAGTTTCTTTACTGACTTTTCTGCTTGATCTGAGGAATTAATATAGGTACAACGGAACAACTTAGTGATTGCACAAACTGCTTTGGTCTGTAATGAAGAAGGCACTGGAAATCCTGTCATCCCCAGTAACCCTGGTCAGTGAGTCAGGCTGACTTCAAGGCATTGCAGGACTGAAGTAATGTCACCAACCTCTTCAACAACAGTGAGGGACATATTGTATATTGCTTTTATAACTGAATGACTCCTATTCTAGGATGACTACAAGCATGGTACACATAAATAGAGTCCAGTATCTTCTGTGAGGTGTCCTGCCTGCAGTCACCTGAATGATAGCCAATCTATGGCAACTTTCATGAATACTTGCAGGTCTCTTATGGTCACCTCAAGTCACCATGTTTCCACAATGAAGGCAAGTTAATGCCTGGGCCCTAGACATGTACAGCATGAGGTGCCCCTGGACAGAAAGTGTGATTTAAAACTGTTTAGGAGCACCTGGGTGGCTCAGTCGGTTTAGCAGCTGACTTCAGCTCAGGTCATGATTTCACGGTTTGTGGGTTTGAGCCCTGCATCAGGCTCTGTGCCAACAGCTCAGAGCCTGAAATCTGCTTCAGATTCTGTGTCTCCCTCGCTCTCTTTCCCTCTTCCACTTATTCTCCCCCCCGCTCTCTCAAAATAAACATTAAAAAAAATTTTAAATAAATAAACAGAATTGTTAGGAATCCAACAACTTCCATCAGTCAGAGAGCATAAGATGAATCCGAAATGACCTCCCCACTAGCTTAAAGGCTTTGGGATGCCCAGCTCAGTTTAAGTAACTGGGTTTAATACTTGTTTGGGGAGAAATTGAGTGATGGACATCTAGCCCGTTCGGTTTGCCCATATCACCAGACGGGTGACAGGTGTTTGCCCTTGGATTGACAGAGCAATGGCCAAGAGACTGGGAAGTGGGAGGACATTCCAGTGGAGGTGTGGGCACATGTTTTGTATGAAGAGTGACAGATCTGGGGCCACACTTTGGTGTTTGTGGTAGATTTCTCACGAATGGCAATTCGAGCCTAGAGCTGCCTAGTGGAAGGAGACTGAGCCGGCAGTCACGCGACATGGGCGACAGTCTAGGACTGCCGGGACGAGGCATTTTCCCTGGAGAGGACCGTTCCAAGGACAGTTGTGAAAGATGCAGATCATTTCTACCCTTCTCTCCCCCATTCCTCTCAGAGTTTGGGATGTTCCCACTTCAGGTACTAGGGTGGTTCTCACTCCGCCACACAAAATCTGTGTGTCCTATTCTGGCGAAAACATTCCATCGGTGCCAGCAGAGAGCAGGCCTTTGCGACAGGCATCTACACAATGAGTGGGGACTCGCGTCTCCCACAGCTGGGAGCTGTCACTCTTCTATCTACAGATGGGGTCTGCTCAGCTGTGTTCTTCAAAATAGCATTTCCATTTGACCTACAAAGTCGATTGGGTTACCATCTTTTCTTTTCCAGAAAATTCTGTATCTGTCAACATCCCATAGTTGTAACTGACACTGTCAATGGCTATAAAGGATTTGAGATTGTACTTGCCTGCTATAGTTTCAATGACCCTGGAACACCAACAACCACACAACAAAACCAAGGGGGCTTCAAAGTCACGGAGGACGCTGGTCTTTCCCACACGTATACCAAGATCAGGTATCGGCACTCCCCCATTCCCATAGGGCTGTGCAAAGAGGGGTGTGTGGGATTGCACATTCGGGGTCCTGCAGCACAGAGGAGAAATTCTGGGCTCAGAGAACTGAGATTTTCTATAACGGGCGGTACACATGCCCGCCCATTTCTCCAGAGAGAAACACTCTCCCGCTATTTCAGGCTTGCTTGCCACACATTCCTGAAATGATGATCTGGAGCAGGGCGGTCAGTGCCTCTCTCATAATGCATCACACAAGAGACTTGTGGAGAGGATTGTCTCCCCTGAAGACTCGATGCCAGAAAGTACAGCAAGTACGAACACCTGGAGGTTGGAGATGGGAAAAACTTGACATGTTGCAGGGATGCAAAGGAGCCAATCTCTTTGGAAGTAAAGGGTGTGTGGTAAGACATGAGGTAGGGGCCTTATGGCCTATCTTAGGAGGCCCCATAGGGGATCATATGGAAAATCAGAAATCTAATTTAAAAAAAATTTTCATGTTTATTTTCGAGAGAGAGAGAGAGAAAGAGAGAGAGAAAGAGACAGAATGCCAGGGGGGAGGGGCAGAGAGAGAGGGAGACACAGAATCTGAAGCAGGCTCCAGTTTATGACCAGGGCTGGGACCTATGAACCACAAGATCAGGACCTTAGCCAAAGTCAGATGCTTAACCAACTGAGCCATCTAAGTGCCCCCAGAAATCTAATTCTCTGCCTTTCATTTTATAAGATGTGGGCACAGAAAAAAATTTACTCTTTCATACGAAATGCTATTAACTTAAACGTATGTTGAATTCAAGTTTTGCTGATCCTACTCAAATCAAAACTAGGATCAGCATCAGAAAAAATGGGAAAGCAAAGATTGCAAACGAAATGGACATCCCAGAGCTTGAGGACAGTGACACGCTGACAGAATGACCTGCCTTTCATTTCAGAAGATTAATCAGTTGTAGGATTGTAATACCTCATGGAAAAGATTGGGAGCGAGGATCTATATCTCATAGCATGGATCATAAATGTTAGCTGTGATTTAAAAAAAAACACTTATTTCATCATAGGGATAATTTAAATAAAAGTAATCATGTCCACTGGCATTTTTAAAAATAATAATTATGGTATAGTTTTTGGACAGTAATTCATGATGTAACATAACCCTGCATAAACTACCTTGCGACTGAGTCCATTTCATCCATATTTTTTAAATTTTCTGGTTGTAGTCTGCTTTTCTTCTTAAAATTTTTTTAATGTACATACATATTTGATACTGAAGGCACAAATTCCTATATGTATGAATTTTTCCAGATAGAAAAGCTGGTCGTATTTAAATGTGGCTGCCTGTTTAAGCTGCCAATGGAGTCCCAGCCCTAACGAAGATTTAGAAGGGCAACCAACCTTTAGAGCAGAAGTGAGGACTATTTTTGTATCGCAAAAGCCTTGGTTTTATGTTTATTTGTAAGATTTTGGCAGCTATTTTGAGATGTTTCTGAGTTGCAATAAGAAACATTATGTCCATGAATTTGAAAAAAGAGGGAAAAATTAAAAATAAAAATGATTTTAGCGTATGGATTTTTTTAATTTAAATTCATTATCAAACAGATTTTGATATTCTTGTGTGGGTTTTGTGTAGGGGGATGTGTCTCTTCTAGCTGGCTGCTTCAGGAAGATGCTTGAGGGGGAAAATAAAGATCTTTGAAAAAGATTCTATGTTCTAGTTTTCCAAAGTACATTTTTAAACTTGTAAGAAAGTTTACGGAGATGATGATTTCACACTGACTACGGAGACGTGAGCCCCGGGACCATGGGACTCCTGAGTTGACTAGACATTAGAGAGAAGAGAAAAAAGTCCACGTAGGTTTGGGTTCTGAATTCAGATGAGCCACTGATCTGTGGCCTTGAACAAGTCACTTTGTCCTTGAAAGCCGTAGACTTCGGGTGGATAATTCATGGATAGTTAGGGAATATGCCTTCAAAGTGTCCTACGGCCGCCTGGGTGGCTCAGGTGGTAGAGTTTCCAACTGTTCATTGCAGCTTCAGTCTTGGGTCATGGTCCCAGGGTTTTGATCCCAGGTAGTGGGATTGAGCCCCAAGTAGGGCTCCAGTCTGGGTGTCAGACCTACTTAGGATCCTCTCCCTCTCTGCCTCTGCCCTTCTCTGCTGCTCACACATGCTCTGTCACTCTTTGAAAAACAAATCAGTATCTTGTTCTAGGAAGCATCAAAGCAGCAAAATTAGAACATGCCTAGACTTTACCTCTACTGCATGTATTGTTACCGATAATACTTGCAAAAATATCCATTATAATTTATTGAAATGTGCTACTTAACCAAACACAGTCAAGCTTACAAACTTTATATCAACTCCACACTGTTGATGGTTTTAAGTAGCCATATTTTTCCAATGAAGAAAAACAATTTGTCATGCAAGCATGGAAAATTGATACAATCTACCCATGTCTTTGAACTTTAAAGAGTGCTGCTAGGGTAGCCTTTGTTGACTGTCTACATAGGGACAGACATAATTCTAGACACTTACCCTAATATGTGATTTTTATATTTGATTCCCAGCAATGCTGTGAAGTTAGTGAATTTCTACCTCCATCTTATAGATGAAGGAATAGAGAATCATATGTTTAGAAAATTTCTTAATGTCTCTGTTAGTACATGGGTAGGTTGGAGTTTAAACCAGTCCGCCCTGATTTTTGTCTCCTGCATCTTCATCAATCCACCTTCTCTTCTCAAGTGGCATGGTCAGTGTTATTTTTCTCTACTATCCCACAATGAATATCTGCTCTACAATAATAAACGCTTACACGTATGTAAAACATAGGAATGGATACCCACACATAACTGTAAGAAGGATTTGGTTAAAATAAATGTTAGGTTTAGAAATAAGAGTACATTCTGTATGAACAAGTCTTTTTTCTTTCTTTCTGTCATTCTTGATATTTAACTGACTACTTTGCCAACATTATAACGTGCAGCAAGTATTATAATTAGGACACAGATGAGAAAACTGAGGTTCAAGAACAGAATGCCTGTTCCTTATATCTCACTTTGTTAGTTCCTCTGCTCGTGTGAACAGGGAGGTGTGTCAATAACAGGTAGTTTTTCTTAGTTTGCTCATTTGCTCCTTTCACAATGTCAAGGTCTCCAGTGAAGGATTGGTGGTTCCAGGAAGAGTCATAAAGGAAATTAAAGAGTTGATACCTGGCATTATTGCCACAATAAAACACTTCCCATCACCATGAGAGTCTTTATGATTCCTAATCTCAAAAAATTTGAATTTCAGATATTTTAAAATATTCTTTTTTAGTAAAAGTATGTCTTGTGTAATATTTTTGACATAGTTATGCTAAAATTTATTCTTTATTTATATGAAATTCAAATTCAAACATTCACATCATGCACTTTATCTGGTCACCCTAATACCAACTTTATAACTAGCCTGTCCCATGTGCTAGAGATGGAAAAATAAATAAGATACAGTTCCTCTCTTAGAAAACACTAAACCCATCTGGATGTCTTCTTTGGAAAAGTGCCTTTTCTTGTTTTCTGCCCATTTCTTCACTGGATCACTTGTGTTTTGGGTGTTGTGTGTGGTAAATTCTTTATAGATTTTTGATACTAACCCTTTATCTGCTATGTCATTTCAAATATCTTCTCCCATTCCGTCTGTTGCCTTTTAGTTTTGTTGATTGTTTTCTTTTCTGTGCAGAAGGTTTTTATCTTGATGAGGGCCCAATAGTTCATTTTTGCTTTTCTTTCCCTTGCCTCTGGAGACGTGTCAAGTAAGAAGTTGCTGCAGCCGAGGTTAAAGAGGTTGTTGCCTATTTTCTCCTGTAGGATTTTGATGCTTTCCCGTCTCACATTTAGGTCTTTCATCCATTTTGAAGATATTTTTGTGTTGGTGTAAGAAAGTGGTCCAGTTTCATTCTTCTGCATGTCACTGTCCATTTCTCCCAGATGGCCAACAGATACATGAAACGATGCTCAACATCACTCACCATTAGGGAAATGCAAATCAAAACCACACTGAGATACCACTTCACATGGCCAGAATGGCTAAAATTAACAACTCAGGAAACAATAGATGTTGACAAGGATGCAGAGAAAAGGGAACCCTCTTGTGCTGTTGGTGGGAATGCAAACTGGTGCAGCTTCTCTGGAAAACAGTGTGGAGGTTCCTTAAAAAATTAAAAGTAGAATCATCCTATGACCCAACAATAGCACTACTAGGAATTTATCGGAAGGATACAGGAGTGCTGATTCATAGGAGCACATGTACACCAATGTTTATAGCAGCACTTTCAACAATAGCCAAATTATGAAAAGAGCTCAATTGTCCATAAACTGATGAATGGATAAGGAAGATGTGTATATATATGCAATGGAATATTACTCAGCGATGAAAAAGAATGAAACCTTGCCATTTGCAACAATGTGGATGGAACTATGCTAAGTGAAATAAGTCAGAGAAAGACAGATATCATTTTTTTCACTCATATGTGGAATTTGAAAAACTTAACAGAAGTCCATGGGAAAAGGTAAGGAAGAATAAGTTACAAAAAGACAGGGAGACAAACCACTGGGTTTTTCAATTTTTTAAATGTTTATTATTTATTTTTGAGAGAGAGACAGACTGTGAGGTGGGGAGGGGTAGAAAGAGAGAGGGAGATACAGAATCCGAAGCAGGCTCCAGGCTCTGAGCTGTCAGCGCAGAACCTGATGTGGAGCTCACTCACAAGCCATAATTTCATGACCTAAGCTCAAGTCAGGATGCTTAATTGACTGAGCCACCCAGGCACCACAAGAGACCCTTAAATACAGAGAACAAAGTGAAGATTTCAGAGGGAGTGGGGGGAAAGGAAAATGGGGGATGGGCATTGAGGAGGGCACTTGTCAGGATGAGCACTGGGTGTTGTATGTAAGGGATGAGTGACAGGAATCTACTCCCAAAGCCAAGACTACACGGTATACACTGTATGTTAGCCAACTGGACAATAAATTATATTTAAAAGAAAATAATTATAATAAAGAAAACACAAAGCCTAGCAAGGAAAGACACATTAAACGGACACAATGTGGCATAAAGCTCCCATAACAGAAGTACATGATAATGATCTTTGTTTGTTGGGCACTTGCACAGTGCCAGGCACTGCACCAAGGGTTTACGGGCATCATCTCAGATGAATTCCCACAGCACCCTAGAAACAGCTGTCATTATTGTTATCTCTGCTTTGTAGGTGAGGAAACTGAGGCCAGAAGAAGATAAATAAATTGCTAAATCAAGATAATGGCCAATCCGGGGCTGAGCCTCAGGTCTGTTAGACCGGGCCGCCCGTCCTTCAGCAACTGCACACGACTATTCCCACAGACCACACAGAAAGACACTCCAGCAAACTGGACATGGGCAGTGGCAATAGAGAGAAGGGGCATTTGCCCCTTGGTGATAGGGTCTTGAAGGATAATTATTCACTACATGGATAAAGGACAAGCACCCGACTTTAGGGAGAGAGAACACAGCAGGCAGAAAACAGCAAAAACAAAGACATAAAGGTGTGAAGTGTGTGATGGTTTGGGGAACAGTGAAACAGTCCCGAGGATAATGTGTGCAGAGAAACCTAGAGAAGTAGAGCTCCATGTAGGTTTAGAAGAGCCTCATGAGCCACGCCAAAGAGTTAGAACTTAACCCCAGTAACGTTGAGAGACACAATGAAACCTTGATTTTATAAAATTACCTCGGCCGTCAGAGAGGAGGAGGCGGTGGAGAAAGGAAGCTCCAGAGAGGAGAGCTGGCGTGAGCCAGGTAAGCGATGGGCAATGCCCAGCTAGTGGGGATGAGTGCAGAGTGGCGCATGGATGGAGGAAACAAACGGTGTTTGCAATAGAGCATCAGTAGGACCCAGTTTCTCAAGAGACGGGAGCTAAGTGTTGAAGACAGCTCTGCAGATCCTTGCTGGCCCCACCGGGTCAATGGCTGTCTAATCTACCCGGCTTTGGCACACCTGCTCTGCTCCCAAGCCCCGGCCCTGACACACTGCGTGCCTTCCTCAATGTGTTGTAGGTTTTGCAAAGGCCATTTTTACACTACCTGCAACTTCATAAAAAATCCGCAATGGACTTTGTTTATTATCAAGGAAAGGAAACTGAAAAAAATGAGGACACAGGTGACTGAGTCCCAATTCTGGAGAAAGCTGACTCTATGTAAGCCTTTTTGTCTACAAAACCTAACAGCCAAAATACGACAACTCATATTGTCACTATAATAAATTACAAATTGGTGAAATAAAATAAAACATTGTGGACAAGATCCAGAGAAATATGGCTCAAATTAATATATCCACAAAGCATGCTCTGTGTGCCTTACTCGTCATTAACTTTGGCCTTGGATTGACCAAACAGCTCGTGCTCAGACCCTTCTCTTCAATGTCATCCCACCAGGGTCACGGAGTATTGTAGGGCAGCACCAAGAACTGAACCCAGTCTTCCCTTGACATGTGCGCTTGCTTCCTCCCTGGACTCTGGAGACAAGTCCGTGGCGTAAACCAGTTGAGTGCTTTTCGATCTCTACTATGCGCAGTTAAAAATACACAGCCGTTGCCCGCTCTTCATTCCTTAGAACAGTCCTGGCAACAAGATGTTGTTTCTGCATGATGCTTTTTTTTTTTTTTCCTTTTTTTCTCTCCAGGGAAGAGATTTAAAATAATTTATTCTTAATATTATGCCCGTCTCGTATCTGAGAGTGGAGATAAGCCTGGCTGCAGTGCTCCAGATAAAGTGCTTGGGCAGTAAGGAGCTGGCTGGTGGGAGGTGCGGATTACGGTGCATCTGTGTACTTCCCTTCGTGCTTCTGACCTGAATTAGGTTGAATTCCTAGGTTCACTATGGGTGTGGCATGCGCCTTTAAAATGTACTAGGACAACAGCCATGGCGACTTGCTTCTCCCTCAGAGCAAATGCACAGGGTGTATAATTCTCAACACCAAACCCAGTGAAGAGGCGCAGGTGACCAGGGTCTTCGGTGTAGGCTCAGAGACGGAAGCGCCTTGTATTCTGTCTCTAATGACCTTCCAAGCAAACAGAGACCCTTCCTTGTCTGAGAGCTAGTCTCCTCTGGAGCAGAGTTGGAAGTACAAGCAAAACACAGGGCGTTTAGGAGTGAGACTCAGGACCCAAGGGCACCACCTGGAGTGCTGGCGGGGGCCATCTTTAAAAGTCACTCTGCTTTGCTTCTCGTGTCTATTGGGTTAAATATTTGCAGCTGATATACGATTCACATCTCATTTGGAGTAATGTAATTGTCCTATAATGTTTGTTCCTGACCCAAACATAGATCGCCCCTCCCCCTTCATCCCCAGAAGAGGCTAGGTTTATGTAGGGTTTTGAGGGTTTGTTCTTTTAAAGTTTTCTTTAGTGGGGGAGGTGCCCTGGGGGTAGATGACAAGTGCCTAGTATTTTAATACAAGAAATGTCAGGTCTTACATGCACTGATGTCTGTGCTATGCCTTTCCTGGTGTTTGGAGGACTTTCCGTTTGTCAAAGATACAGAATACATGAGTGTTCCTCGCAGTGTGGTCATGGAAAGAAAAAGTTTGCAGCTGATACCTACACTACGAGTAACACACTAAAACAAACGGTAAACGATGTTTCAAAGTCAGTCTATTGACTATATGCATGTAACTTAAATATTTAGTCTTCAATGAGTTGACGCGAGCTATGGAAGAATGCATATGTCAGAGAACCCAAGGGATAAACAGCAATTAGCAATTAAATGCATTTTTAAAATCTGCAGAGGACGCTCAGTAGATTTGCGTTTTGCCAAAGCAGCATCAATAAATTAATTTTCCCAAGAAAAGGATTGGGATGGAAGCCTTCTTGTGAACACACTGTGCCCAGAGCAGAAACACCACTGGCCTGGGAACACAGACAATATTCTCTACGTGGAATGTACTGTATACTGTAAAAAGCTTAACATTTTGCAGGTATAAAAGGATATACCATTTAAAGGTATTTCCCTTATCTTTGAATCAGTTTTCTTAATGTAAATATGAAAGGTTTGGCTTAAGTTCTCTTTGAAGTACCTGTGCATTGTCAATCATGAGACTATCATCCTTGGAATATCTCAAACTGACCATTTGAAGAAGCCGTAAGAGCAGGATTGTATTATTTACACGATGAGAAGATCGGACACCATGATCAAAAGGCCAGAACTATAATTTATATATTTAATCTCCATCCAATCTGCCCCAACTTCTATGGTCTGGCCAAATTTCCTAAATCACAATTGAGAGTACCAATTTCATTGCTTAAAAAAATGTCAAAAAGGCAATATCATTCCCCAGAAATGAGCTCAGCTTCCTGGACCACCTTTTCCTTGCACGGCATCATTACTCTGTGTCCTCCAGCCGCACGAGGGAACCTGGTGACCCCTGGGCCTCCCCTGGGCCTCCCTGCCCCCGTGCCTTTGCATGCACTTTGCTAATGACCATCCACCACAAGACACCTCCTTCCTTCTGCCCGACCTGAGGACTTTCACCATCTTTGCTGTTTATCATCCTTCAAGATCCTTTTCCAGCACCGTTCGCCCCTGAAGAAATTCCTGATTCTCCAAACAAGGGCAATTTTTCTCTCCTTTTAAAGCACCTTCTAGAACCTTCTGCTGCCTCTACTCTGCGTTGTACGTGCCCATTGATAGTGTCATCTCCTAACTGCTGGATTATAAGTTCTTTCAGGAAAGGCACCATGGAGCCCGGATATCGATGCTCCCTGTATACTGTAGCCCAGTTTCTCCTTCTTGGTAGCTGTTAATACATATTTATTAATGAAAATGAGTCTGTGGTAACAGCTTTGATGAGATTCTGTGAGCAGAGGGGTATATGACGGAAGGCCACATGGCACAATGGAAGGAGACCCAGCCCCCCTCACGCCACTTCTGGGTTAGAGTGACATCGTCTACAGTCATTCCTGTTCCCTTGCCTGCACTGTGAACTCCTCGAAGGGCGACCATGAGACTTCTCGTCTGTGTATCTCCAGGAGCCTCACCTGGGACATACTGCGTGGAAAGTATTCAAATGTCTGTGGTGCCAATTTGCCACTTAGTGCCTGGGAAAATCTCTCCAAATCTGTAAGCCTCAATTTCTTCCTGGTAAGATGAGGGGCACTGATTGAGTCACTGCTCTTCAGATTGTGTTCACGTTTTTGGTTTGTAGGGCTGTTGTGTTTTTCTCTGACGCATGTATCTGCTAGCTTTTCCAGTAATATTCTCCAGTAATAATTAAGTTAGCTTTTCCTGTTACGTGGATTTGACTTGTTGTTTTGTGTTGTTTGTTAAATTCAAGCCTCAGATGTAAACATGCTTAAACAGTATTCCAAGATCTCAGTTTTATAGGAGCTAAGGAAGGGCCTTCACAAGGCAGGGGTGTCCACAATCCAACATCCCGCACGTGAACCTGGGGACAACGGCTTCCCATATCCTCATGCGGTCTTCTTCACCGATAAATACCGTTCCCACGGATGCACTGAGGAAGAGAGAGACACTCCAGACTCAGCTTCGTGATTTCAAACTCAGCAACAAATTCCCTCTGCAGCACATCAGCAACCGTGATGTGTTCTTAAGATGAAAACCCATAATTCCCGGTGGTGGTATCCTTGACTTGTCAGACGGAGCACCCTTCTCTGATGATGACCAGGTGGAAAATGCATTGTCCAAGTGGTGGATCTGTGAACCACTTAAAAAAAAAAAAAAGAAAATCACTAAGCCCTGGCCACTATTGTGGTCTAATCACTAGTTTTCTGCAGTAAATGACAGACCCGTCCCCATAAGTGGCAGCCACAGTGGTCTTCTTGCTGTCCCTTTGCACTTACACAAAGCAAATTGCTTTTCCTAGCCCGACAAGTGTGGGGGCTAGCAGAGAGCCCAGTTCTGGTCTTGAAAAGTTCAGGCCATCTTTGCTTGACATTCCTGCTTCCATGCCCTTTGCTACAAAATTAAGGAACGCGAAGCTCTCCAGGTAGCACAGAACTAAGACCCTGGCTCTCAGTCACTTAGAGGGAAATATTTGTCTGTACCAAAGGGTCTCCAGAGTGGAAATGGAGGTTTTGAGGGAACCTAGGGAGCCTATTTGGAATCTCTCGGTGGGAGAGGGAGGGCTGTTAAAAAAGCATCCAGACTTGAGACAAAAGGGGTGCCTGCTTCCTCCAAACGGAATGTGTCTTTGAGAACGCCTCCCTCTGACTCTGCCACATTCAGTGCAACGCCACTTCTCCCGGAAGCGTGCTCTCTGCTGCAGTGTGATGAAGAGAAGAATACAAAAGAAAAAAAGGTAGACATAGTCTGTCTCTCCAAGAATGATATTTAACACCCATCCATTGTAAGGAAAAAATAACATTTTCAGTGCAATTCTTCTTAACCATTTCTAAGGAACCAAGATTTTCAGCATTATGTGATATAAAATGTCATCTAATACTTCTTTTTGGACTCTGGTGAAGAATTCGAAAAAAAATCAATAGTGCATGAAAAAAATACCCAAGCACTTAGGGTACTATATAATAGTGTGTCACCATAAATTACAGTAGATTATTGATTTCAAATTCATTTGTGGTATTCTTAAAATAATGGTTTGTAAAGCTTATAATCCTCCTCTTAAAAAATTTCTCCCTCTGAATATGTATCCTCTTGTTCATGGTACAACCATTTCCCATGAACTCAACATCAAGCCCCCCGTGCCCTTGGCTCTCCCTGCTCTCATAGGTCTGTTACTTTATTGGGCCTATCATCAAATATTTGCTCTGCCTTTGTGTATTGCTTTCGATGGCTCCAACCTTCATTCCTTATTCTCCTCCCCCCCCCTTTTTTAAAAGTCTGGACCCAATGTACGTATGTATTCTTACTTCCCATTATTCTCCAGTATAACTCCAAACCAATGCCTATATAGCGAGGTCAAGGCTGGGAGAAACACCAAGGTCATCTGCTCTCTATTCCTCCATTTATAACAAACCTCTGGGGTGCCTGGGGTGCCTGTCCATGAGCTACACTGTGAATAGCAAGCAAGACTGCAAGACCCAACTTTGTGACTTAGCACTCGTTGTCCTGGATTCTAGATGTGATAGATAAATGGCTCTTCTATGATCTGGAAATCCAGTGCCTGCTACATACCTGGTTGAGGTATTGTTTCTTGTACCTGAAGAATAAACAATGTTCATTCATAGTGCCCAGTCCTTTTCCAGGGCTGATATCCTGCAAAACTACTGTCAAAATCACAAAAAGTGCCCTCAAATCCCAAATCAGTGTTTGGGACTTTGATACTCCTGATAGCATCTGCCCTGAGGCCGAATGCCTGCTGGGTAGCTCCTTCTCCCCAACAGGCTACTGGTGGATTTATCAACCTTCTGTCATAAGGCTCCTGACCCTGAATGCTTTTCTAAGCCTCACATACTACTCATTACAATGTCCTCCTGAGCCTTTGTGCTCACACAGGCTCCTTCAGGAATGAACTTTTAAAGGGTAAAGTACCTCGGTCATGTTCTCCAATGATGAAATTCCCTTTCTCAAAGAGGTTATCAGTTTATTGAGTAAATGTTGAGAATTAGTGATTCCAACCAGAGTTAAAATAGAAATTGCTTCCCCAAAAGGGATAAAAATCAGAAATATGCTCTATCTGTATTGGAGCTCTCTAGTTTTGCTAGAAGACTGGGGGTTGAGTCTTTTGCTTTCAATTTTGCTCAACTTTTTAAAAAATTAAGATGTATTTTGATGACCCTCTAAATTATCTGCTCATCCTCAACTTCCCTCTGGAGCTGGATCCCTGTGCATGTCCCAGATGTGGTCACATTGAAGTCCAGATGCCATCCAGGCATGTCCTTCATCTTCCCCACACATCATAGATGGCCGCCACATCCTTCTAGTCACTTGGGCTAAAAATATGCTCATCTCTGTATCTTTCACTCTTACCAGCCACACCACACCAGCTACCAAACCTTACAGCTTCTCTTCCCCCAGTTTAGCTCCAATCCACCTGTCTTTTCCATTTCTTTTGTCATTACCCAAGGGTAGGAATTATTACCTCTAATCTGTACTTGTATAATAATCCTCAGTTGGTTCCTGGGCCTCTGTTCTCACTTTACTACACTTTTTGTTTTACACATAACTTCCACATTCATTGTCTGTCTCCAGAACCACTTACAAAATGAAGACCGTCCACATGACAAGGCACACACTTCTTAGATGATATCAAGTGTCCCCCAAATCTACCATAGCCTGCTTTCCTAACCTAAACCTCTGAAGTGTCTTGTCATAGAGTTTATACAAGATTCTCTCAAATATCATTTCTTTTGATAATTGCATCATCTCTGTGAATAGAACTAGCGCCTGTGACCTTGATCTCATCATTCCGTTTTACCAAGAGGAAGCAAATTTACCCAGAATTGTATGCCAGTCCGTATTACCCAAAATCACACGAGGGGTTGGAGGGTGAGCAGACCTACAGCTCTCGTCCGTGAGTTCTTCTACCTACCTGTGAATTTTCACTGAAATATCAGTTCTGAAAATGCCTTGCTCTTTCTCAAGGCAGAACTAATTCCATCTGCCCTAGGTCCCCAAAGGACCTCCTACTATGGCATGTATCACCTTGCAAAGTGACTCTTCATTTTCATGTTAGTCCACAGTGGGCTGTTGCAGGCAGGAGTCATGCTTTTGTTCTTGTTTGATGTTTTGTCATTTAGCAGAATCTGGCACACAGAGACAGGAAGTTCCAACTAATGAATAATCACATCTCGTTATTAAGTAGTTTGAAACATGTACTGATTCCAGCAGAGTGCCGCCTTCTTGTGCACATTCAGAAACCACATCATTTTCATTGTGGTAGAGACACCATTGTTTGCTCGTGGCATAGATTAATGCAAATCTTGCTAAACTTGAGGCCAGAATTTACTTTGGAAAATCAACTACCCATTCTAGTTGTAGAAGAGAAAGTACATTTTACATGACTGACCTCGAGTTCTACCATGAGCCACGGGGTGCAAAGCCCAAGGTCATATCTACTTTTGAAACACTATACTCTTATGCAAATACCATTATTAAGAATTTGACTATTATAGAGCATGAGCTCTTCAAATATTTAACAGAAATTAAACCGATAAGCTTATCCAATCTCTTGATAGTCCCATAAAATGATTAATCTTGAGCATATTAATATTGTATGAGTGCAAATTAACATCTTGAATATGTGTGCTGATGGCAAATATTTTTGACTGAGAATTACAATCTGAAGCTTTTCTTTTTAGAATAAGTTAATATGTTCAATCTCCCAAATTTTGAGATGATAAACAGTGAAGCAAATGAGTAAATGGTTAGGTTATAAACTGTAGATGGTGAAAGAGCCCAAAACAAGTGGCAAGATGATAAATTAGAAAAAAATATAGAGTTAAACATTTGCTAATCTTCAGTCCTTGAAGTTCACTGGATTGAGTAAAATATGGAACAGATCATAACTGATTGGAATGCTGGTTTCTGATTATTATCAGTTGTCATCTCTTGATTATTTAATTAAAAAAATTTTTTAATGTACATTAAGTTTTGAGAGACAGATTTCAAAGTGAGGAGGGGCAGGGGCAGAGAGAGGAGGAGACATTGAACCTGAAGCAGGCTTCAGTCTCTGAGCTATCAGCACACAACCAGACGTGGTCCTCCAACTCACAAACGGTGAGATCATGAGCTGAGCTGAAGTCAGCACTTAAAGGATTGAGCCACCCAGGCACCTCTATCTCTTGGTTATTTAGAAGAGCCTCAGGAAGTAGGATTAATCTTAAAAAGTCATATGTTTCAGTGAAAGGTGAATATCTGGCCCTTGTTCTCAGTAGCTTAATTTAGCACCTTCCTCGTGGTCTATGTGTAATTAGCTCATTGAGTTAGAACCAAGTGTTCACGTGACCCAGGTTATAGGCTCACCTGTATTCCATCTGCATGGGAAAGTGAACTTGAAATGCTTTTCATTCTGAGATTTAGGCTTTCATACTTCCCGAGCCAGGGGCCATCACATCATGGGTGTCCTCAGCCTCACTGAACAGTTGCTCTGAGGAAAATGGCCACATTCCTTTTTAAAAAAGGACACTCAAGGCAAGTGCCCTGCATATTGAATATCTGGTTCCCAACTTCAATATTCTGATCACAACGTCACAACCTCAAATCAGCACCTCATTGGCATAATTACCTACTCTCTTTTCCATTTTCCATTTTATTCTTTCTTTTCTTATTCAAAAAAAATGATGGAAAATAATTGCATATGTTAAAAAAAATAAATTGTTATATTCAAAAAAAACAAACCCCCCCCCAAAAAAACAAACAAAAAAACCAAATGTCTATTATTCTTATTGCCCTCATTATTAATTATAATAATTCATTAATTAATTTTGTCTGTACTTTTCTCTAGGGAAAAAAATAAATAAAAGCATCTAGAAAAATAAAAAAAATTAAAAAAATTTAAAAACCTTCAAAAAATTAAAAAAAATAAAAATAAATAAAAAATTTAAGTCTATTTTGGATTTTGAATTGTTAAGCAACTGAAAGTACTTCTGAAGAAATATGTAATACATATCCCACACTCAATAGACTAAATTTGGAAAAGCCTAAAGGTAAGATACTTGATATTAAAGATACATTTCTCCTGTTGTCTCTAGAATCTTCCTTTTACATCTTATACTGTAGGTTAGCTCAGTCTTTGTTCTAAAATTAGCCCATATCTACCCCCATTTTCTTAGATTCTTTTTTTACCCTCTGCTTGTGTTTGAAGTTCTTTAGTGCTTGTTTGAAACTGAAGTGCTTTACTAGGGGCCAGTTGTAACCCTGAAAACCAAATAGGACCTACAAATAGAAGTCAACATATGTGGTTTTTACACTTAGGAAGCTCACAGTCCAATGGAGGAAACAGAATCAAACAAACAAAAATAAACCCTGAAAAATAATGAAAAAAGTTCCAGCAAAGTTTTCAAGGTATAATGAGAACACCAAGAAAAAGGGAATTAACTGAACTTTAGGAAAAAGAGGAGGTAGCATTGGCTTCACAGAGAAGAACAGGCGGCGGAGAGGGACCCCCAGGTTACCTTCTCATGCTCTTCCCTGTAACACACCGTTTAATGAACCAGCTCACATCAGCTGCCTTTGAAAATACCAGTTTTCATGACATTCTTCCTTACACTTAATTTTTTTTTTACATTTATTTTATATTTGAGAGACAGAGCACAGGCAGGGGAGGGGCAGAGAGAGGGAAACACAGAATTCGAAGCAGGCCCTCCGCTCTGAGCTGTCAGCACAGAGCCCGATGCGGGGCTCAAACCCACAAACTGTGCGACCATGACCTGAGCTGAAGTCAGATGCTTAACCGACTGAGCCCCCCAGGCGCCCTTCTTCCTTACATATTTTGTCTGAGTAAATATCATTAAAGCACTGGCTTAACTGCCAAGTAATAATTCCAATGCTTGGTTGTAGAAGAAATCAGAGATTCAATGTCATGTAGATATTTATAACAAACAATGGTGCTTGATGCAATAGACTTCAAATTATTCTCAATTGTCCTATTGTGTGAATTATTTATGAACTTTTACACATCTGTAAAGCCTTAGAATAAACCACTTTAAATCCTCCCATGCATAGAAATAAAAAAAATCAAACTTCTTTTCACATGATTTACTTATAAATCACAGATTTATTTCAAGATACTATTTTACATGTACAAATTATAATGTTTTTATTGTCCATGTGCTTACTTATTGGATATTTTACTAATGTCTATATATCAGTAGCCACAGGTTCAAAACCCATAAGAATCACCAGGTAGAAATTGAGATGTAGACAGTATAGGCATCTATTACTTTTTTTCTTGTTTAAAAAACATTCACTCCGCGGACAAAAAAATAATTACTAGATTTCTGTAATAATACTGGAAAAATAAAATAGAAGAGGATAAGAAAGGAATTACTGTTTGTTAAGCATCCTCTGTGTACACGGTTGTTTCCGTGGGTTATTGTGTTTAATTACCGTAAGAACTCAGTAAAGTACGTCCTTACCCTTAGGCTATCCCTCGCTGAATTTTATGACCCCATTGTATCAAAAAGAATATGTTGTTCATTTTCCCAAAATCCACACATGCAAGGCTGGGCTCGTGTGCATGTCCACAATGGCCGGGACTGCACTGGTACACAGAGTAGTACTAGAAGCTGAACCTGATCCTGACTTTCACCACAAGATGAACGACATGATGTGTGCTAAACTTCTGTCTCTCCTCTTAGACAATAAATGCTCTTACCCCTGCCTCTGGCCCAGTACAGAGGTATTTAAGTCATGCTGAATACATTTGGAAGTCTGTGGTAGACCTGACCAGTGCTTTCTTAGGTGAGCAGAAAAATGGTCCCCAAAGATGTCATGCTCCAACCTCGGATTCTGTTATGTTGCATAGTGTGGAGGGGGAGGGGGAGATTTTACAGATGGAATTAGGTTATGTACTTTAGGATTGGGAGACCATCCTAGATTATCTAGGTGAGTCTGCTGTAATCACATCAAGCCTTCAAAGTGGAGAGATTTCTCTGGCTGGAGTCAGAAGGATATGGCAGAAGGAGAAGTCAGAGAGATTCCAAGCAGAAGGTTCTGATGGGCCACTGCTGACTCCGGGGTACAGAGACCCATGTACAAGGACCAGAGAGAGGTGTCTCAGAGCTAAAGGTGGCCCCCAGCTGACAACTAGTGAAGAAATGGGGACCTCAGTCCAAAACTCAAGAGGAAATGGATCCTGCCAACAATATGAAGGAGCTTGCAGCAGCTCTTCATATCTGCCCAGCTAGCTGACACCTTGGTGGCAGTTTGGTGAAACCAAGAGCAGAATAATATGAGATGTTGGCCAGATTCTTCAACACAATGGTGAGATGATCAATATATGTTTCTTTAAGCCACTAATTTCATAGTAATTTGTCATGGCAACCAAGACAACCCTTCAACCTCCCGCCCCCTGTGGTTGGCAGCCCAGCCTTGGGTGCCCTGTTGGGTATTTCCTTCCCTCCTCCCTTTCCCCATATTTGTCCATCTGACCACCTCAGAGCTGCGCCGGCCACAGTTAGGGCATTTCATATTTTAATCACAAAATTCAACTCCTAAACGGTCAACTCACAAGCAGCTATCATTCCTCTTTCCCCACTTTTAACAAATTATTTTATTATAAAATACTGCTCTTGAGCTAAATTCAACCTCCCTGAGATGAAAGACTATGAAATTAATTCATGAACTGGCATTTACCATGTACTCCTTTATCAATAATAATAAGCCAAATCTAGTTACTTCTTTTTCAATAATAATTTTTTCTTATAATGAAAAGACTGTTCTAATTTAAACCATGCCTGGCATATAATCACTCAACGGAAGTTAAGTGGCAACAGACGACACAGGGGCCACAGAGGTGGTCTGGCTAGAGCATCACAGTCCTGTTCCACAGGACTCTGCTACTTCCTGGATAAGCACCCAGTGGCCACGCACCAGGCACCCTCATTCTGAAAAGCCATAGGGCGTCTGATTTGAGCCAACATTTTGTTGCTGTTTTTCTTCCCTCCAGAGAGCTGTTGAAAATTCGGTTTCATGATTTTACTACAGCTCATCTTTCTCTAATAGTTTTTGATTGCTATGTAGCAAGTGATTACACACGTAGACGTTTACAACAACCCATGTTTATAATCTCATAGCTTCTCTGGGTCAGGCGTCCAGGCGAGGGTCAGCAGGGTTTCACCAGTGGGGAATCCAGGTGTTGGCAGGGGCTAAATTCTCATCAGAGACTGGGGAAAGATCCAGATAATGTGGCCACAGCCTGTGACTGAGGACCCTATGTCTTTCTGGCTGATTGCGGGGAGCCCTACGCAGCTACTAGAGGTTCCTTGGGGTTTCCTGCCACTTGACCCTCTTACAACATGACCGCTGATTTCTTCAAGGCCAGGGGCAAAATCTCTCTTGGCTTCAAATCTCTTTTACAACAGGCTCGTATGCTTATGCCCACTCAGGATAATCTCTTGTGATTAACTCAAAGTGGACTAATTTTTAGGGACCTTAATTACTCCACAAAGTCCTTTCATCTAATCAACATATTCATAAGCCCCACCCACACTCAAAGGGAGGTGATTATAGTGGTGAATGCACCAGGGGCAGGGTTTCCAGGGCCCTCTGAAAACTTGCCTATCACACCTTTCTTAACCCATAGCTGGGGGTAACCTCTAGAGAGAAACCATGCTCCCTGAGTAATAAAAACTCCCACAGAATATTATGGACAGGGTTAAAACTAAGAAGCTCTGGGGGGGTGCCCGTGTGGCTCAGTTGGTTAAGTGTCCCACTCTTGGTTTCGGCTCAGGTCATGATCTCACAACTCATGAGATGAAGCCCTGCATTGGGCTCTGCACGGACAGCGTGCACTCTCTCGCTCTCTCTCTCTCTCTCTGAAAAATAAATAAACTTAAAAAAATAAGAAACTCTGGTCTCCGCAGGTTTACTGGCCACTGTTCTAGACCTCCCATTCCTAAAGAGGGAAAAATCAGAGAGCTCAAAAGGCGAAAAGGAACATTATAATTATGCATTAAGCACATAGTAGTTTCCAGTAGTGATTTTGAATGTGGGCTCTGGACACAGATATGCGGCAGTCGAATGCCAGCTCGGCTACTGACCATGATGTTGTGGCCCAGTGGGTTAATTTCTCCAGGAATGCAGAAACATTTATGGAGTATTTTCCAAGCCATTGGTACTGAGCTAAGCTCTTCACCTAAAAGACTGAATGATCCGTCACACCAGCTGTATGTGGTAATTACTTTACTCCCATATTCTCAGTGTAGATACTGAGGCTTGGAGCTCAATCGTAGAGCCTGGTGGAACAAGTGAAACAGTAGAGAAAACTTTGAATGATCCCAGCGTGACTTCCGTGTCACTCTACCACCATCTGTAGTGATCTCCAAACCCAGCTCTCAGCAAACCTGGTAGACTAAGGTTCCACCTCTGAGAGACATGCTAAAGACTGATCACCATGACTTATGATGATCATCCAACACGATGACATGCACTGTCTTCTAGGGTGGGTATCAGCAAGTGTTCCTGTAAGAAGTTAGAGAGTAAATACTTGCAGGTCATGTAATTTATGTTGCAGTGACACAAGGAAATGAAGGGGTGAAATTCTGTTCTACTAAAACTTTATTTAAAAAAACAGGTGGTAGGTTGGTTTTGACCGTTAACCCTTCATTTGTCAACCCCTGCTCTAGGACAACAAATAAAGAATCAAATGGCTCAACTCAATATCCTCTATTTTTGCTGTAAAGATATACTTTTTAAAAATCATGCTGTAATAATTCTTTAAATATGCCTCTTACTGTGGAATTTTATCAAATAAAATTATTTAAATAGAGATGTACAATGCTTTTTTAAATATTTTACTGTGTCAGATAATATCTGACACATGGATATAAAATTAACTTAGTCATTAAAACTTTTCACTGTGTTATTCAACCACTAAGCAGATCTTGTTCAGTTCTGCTTTATGTGAGCCACAGGACTGTTGTTTACCTTCAATGTGGTCCATCTTACTAACATGGATTTTTTTTTAACAGTTTATTATTGAGAGACAGAGAGAAACAGAGCATGAGCATGAAAGGGGCAGAGAGAAAGGAGACACAGAATGCAAAGCAGGCTCTGGGCTCTGAGCTGTCAGCAGAGCCCAACGCAGGGCTCAAATTCACAAACCATGAGATCATGACTTGAGTTGAAGTTGGATGCATGACCAACTGAGCCACCCAGGTGCCCCAGACATGGATTCATGCAGTGCTCTCATGTTCCTTACTGTCTTATAAGAGCACTTACAATTGCCATTTCAGCTTCCATTTCCAAGCATTGTTCTCTTATTTCACCCCACTTGCCTCACAACTTTGCCTGAATCTCTGGGAACTCATTATGTTAGTAAAGAGAGAATCCACATAATCATTTGGACAGAGAAAGCTTAATATAAAAATGAGTAAATGCATTGGGGGACTGGAATACTGACAGACTGGCTAGTCAGGAGTAAAGAGGACTCCAAAGGCTATAGGAATCTGAGATCTAGGAGCCACGACTAGCCCCAAGGCCAAGGCAGAACCCCAAGGAAGAGCCCGTCTCCTTCCCCCACGCTGAGATACAGACTCGTTGGAGGGGGCACACCTATGGTCCCCTGGGTGACAGAAAAGTCACGGTAGTGCTGTGCTGGCAGAACTTGCTGGATATTTGTCCTCAGAGCCTTATAGAAAATACACCTTCTGGGTCACAGGGGAAAGCTGTTCATGGTGAGAAGCTCAGCAGGGGTACATTAAACTGTGCTGCAGAGGTGCACCCGGAAAGCTGCCAGCCACTGTGTACTCCAGGCTCCAGGAGCCTGGAGATCCAGGGACCCTGTTAGAGACTGCCAAGCAAACTTTGGAACCAGAACACAAAATCCGTTCCTCCTGCAATCTCCTCTCCGCACCTTGCACGGACAGGTCCTAACATCACGACAGCCAGCAGAGGAAAAATTTCAAAGGGCCCAGATTCATTTTCACAAAGCAGGTAAAGTAGGAAATCTGGAGCCGAGTAGCAGTCAGTCAGTCAACAACACCCGCAATCTCTAGCTCATATTTTGTCCCTCACACTTAGTGCTTATGTACAAAGTCAACTCAAAGTAAATGAAGTCTCAGACTTCCCCGGAGTTTTTCTACCGTATTTCTTTATCCCACTAGGCAATACTGGAGGATTCTGCTGTTAGCGATGATGCAGTTTCTCTCTAAGAGCTGCTGCTGCTCTGGTGCGTGGAGGTGGGCAGTCTTCTGTCAAACATTACCGCGTCAGTGTCCCAGAGAGCATTTAATCCCCTATGCCGTGCCAGGCATTGACAGCAGTCCCTGTGAAAAGTCACAGGCAGAGGCCACCGTATAATGAGGAAGAATCCACTTCTCTCTACATAATTGCGGTGCATCTAACCAAGGGGCCCAATTCTAATCTAGATTCAGACTTAAGAACTCAGCTACGGGTGCCTGGGGTGGCTCAGTTGGTTAAGCATCGGATTCGGCTCATGTCATGATCTCATGGTTTGTGAGCACGAGCCCCACATAGGGTGAGCCCGTTTCCTCTCTCTTCCTCTTACTTCCTCCTTTCTGTCCCTCGCGGGATTCTGTCTCCTTCTCTCTCTGCCCTTTGCTGACCTGCACCCTCTCTCTCTCTCTTTCAAAAAAGAAAAAGAAAAAGAAAAAGAGCTTAGCTCCAACTGACTAAACCATGGTATATCTGTGAAGTAGGTTATTGAGCAACCAAGAATAAATACTTATGACCATCTAGTAATATTAGAATACCAATAGTATCAACCGAAGTTAAAAATCAGAATGCATTTTATACGGTATCCACATACACAACACATTAACACATTAATAGCAACTATTTTTAGTTGTAGAACTGCTGAATTTTCCTCTTTATATTTACATGTATTTTCATAAATTTTCTTTAATGAACATTGTTTTACAAGAAAAAATACTAAAATAGCATTTGACATCTCTTCCCTATGTCTTCTTCCCTGAAACTTGCATCTTTGTGAGGATAACATTGCCTAGGATTGTGACACGTAAGCATGTCATTCTGTGAATTCCTATTTCATTGAAATTATTTTACTGAGTGAAAATGGATATAATGGCACACTGTTATTATGTTTATTAATTTTGAAAATGACAGTCATCCTTTGAATGCCCCAACCCTCCTGTTGTCTCACATACCATTTCAGAAATTTCATTTCAAAGATCTAGAGTTTTATTTTCAATGATAATGAAACAATACATTGTTTCATTTGGTGTTAGAGATTTTGCAAATTTTTGATTATTGTTCGACAAGTTTCAAAAATGATCTGTTCTATTTTTCGTTAATGTGAAGATGACGTTGCCACACACCAATGTAGAAGATCGATTCATGCTACCAGGTGACCTTGGAAGAAGACTTCAAAGCTCATTTCAACATCCACACTTGGTAGTCAATGCCTCAATGCCTGCCTCAATGTTCATGTTCACTTGAGAGTCGTAACTGGAAAACGTCTGGGAGATTATAAGGTCCATTCTTGCAGAGTCCATTATTCAACTCCTAAAAGCCTTTGCCACTCCAATCAATGAACTAAATATTATTAAAATGAAAGATGGCATATAAAGGCTACAGACAAGATCTCCTTGGTAATCTTCAGCCATCAATGCTACACAACGTAACTAATCAATTAAACATTTCTGAAATAAAATTTTTTGGCGTGCACTGTATGTGGAGTGAAATGTTTGAATAACTGGGATCCATAAATCATCCTATGTAATGTAAGCCATTGGCCTTGTTTTTACCTACCCTTTTAAAGGATTAACAAGGAACTGGCAAGAAACACAGAAATGTTGATATGGGCTCCCAGCTGGGGTTGATTACAGGCTGCAGGGTAAAGCTGCACTGTTTGGTGCTAGTACAACTTAACTAGCTACAACTCACCTACCATCTCTAGACACTCGCCAGGGAAAATCTATTTGATATCATTTTGCTTTTAATCTTTGAACACACACATTCTTAAATTACTTTTGCTAGCAAAACGTTGTCCTCTGTGACATGGCTTAGTGTATATTGATGCGGAGTTGAAAAATGCTACTTTGCTTTGTTTAAATATTTCTATCCATCCACTTGTTCACAAACATTTACTGAGCACTTCTGTGTGCCAAGAATATGCTGACCTGTGAGGATAGGAAGAATAAAAATATCCTCTCCACACAGTCTCATGGAACCTACGGTCTCACAGGGGAGCACAGCGTAAAAGGACGCCAAAATAAGATGCTCGTTGAGACCTCCTCAAGGAGTCAAAGAAGAATGAAAGGAGTTAAGACCACTCACTGTCTGAAGCGAGATGCTACTGATGAAGAACTTTATATTTTTTAAGTTTTTATTTGAATTCCAGTTAGTTAACATACATTGTAATATTAGTTTCAGGTGTACAATGCAGTGATTCCACACTTCCATACACCATCTGGTGCTCATCACAAGTCCACTCCTCAATCCGCACACTTATTGCATCCATCCCCCAGCCCACCTCTTCTCTGGGGACCATCAGTGTGTTCTCTGTAGTTAAGAGTCTGTTTCTTGGTTTGCCTCTCTCTTTTTTGTCCTCTCACTTAAAAAAAAAATAATGTCTATTTTTGAGAGAGAGAGAGAGAGAGAGAGAGAGAGAGAAAGCAAGTGGGGGAGAGGCACACAGAGAGGGAGACACAGAATCCGAAGCAAGCTCTAGGCTCTGAGCCTTCAGCACAGAACCCGATGCGAGGCTCGAACTCACAAACCTCAAGATCATGACCTGAGCCAAAGCTGGATGTTTAAGTGACTGAGCCACCCAGGTGCTCCCTACTTGTTTGTTTTGTTTCTTAAATTCCACATATGAGTGAAATCAAACGGTTTATGTTGTTCTCTGCTTAAGAGTCAGAGTCAAAGTAGTCATTAAAAATTGTTTTGATAAGAATAATATTGAAAGAATCAAATATTACCTTAAAAATGTGGGGTTTTTCCAAGACTCAAAAGGGTCAGAAGAAATTGACAAAAGAGTTAGAAGAAAACCTATGATCTCTGCCCTAGATGGAGCTGAGGATTGGGGGAAATGACAACACGAGTTTGTGGAGGGAACAGCGGGCTTGGGAAGCTGGGCTTCTGTTTCCTGGGGAGGCCAGCTGACTCCGGCCTGTCCCACTAGTTTGCAGAGAGGTGACCTCTCCCAGCAGCAATCCGAGGCAGCACTATCATCATTCTTGTGTTGCACGTATCAAGAAACTCAAGCACTCGTGCAGCAACTTCAAGGGCAGGCAAACCCCGACCAAGGGGCAGACACTGGAATTGACCTGATACCATTTACCTCCAAAGCCCTCAAACGATAAGTCTGTGATGCATCTCGAGACGGGACTCCTAGAAGAGGAACACGTGATTGCTTTGGGAGAGCTGAGACAATGGTGAGTCATTGTAACTGGGGAAGGAACCTGGACTTTCAACCTCACAGGAGGCCCGCTCTTAGGGGTACCACCAAAGGTTTACAAAGGTTCACAAAGCACGTGATGCGTAGCATGGCCCCTTGTTGTGATGAGCTGTCAGGAAAACCGTGGGGACTAGTTGGCTCTTAAGATCTCTTCTTCTCTCTTCTAATAAGAGCTATGGCCAGGTTTATGTATCTGCTGGCCTCTTGGCTCTCACCATGCTGTACAGTGATTTCTCATGGAAGGAACGGGAATGAAATAATATGCTCAATTCTGCATTGTTTGCTTGCAAGGGCACTGCTATCCTACTTCACGTCTGTTTCCTTCCAAAGAGATGGAACGTGGATGGAGTAATGACCAGATTGACCCCTATGGATGACATCAAAATCTCCGAGGAATCCTGGAGCAAAAAAACTTAGGAACTGAGGTCCCTGAATGATCTCGTTTTATTGAGCCACGTCACCAGCATGGGCTTTCTGCTTGCCTCTCATCTCTCGATGAGACAGAAATACACATCCATCTCATTTAAGGCACTGGAGGTTGGATCTCCTTGTCAGAGAAAGTTATCCTGTACCCTCTAGTCCTATAAAAGCTAAACACAAAGTAAACAGTACATAAGGTTTAGCGTTGCTGGCCAGTGAGTCTCTGACAAAATAAATGATGAGATTTACAGACTTCAGAAGTCAGAGATATGGTCTAAAGGTGACTTAAATGCCTAATGAGCCAGTCACAGCTCTATAAAGGGGGGGGGAGCGATTTCTAGTGTGGAAAAGTGTCTATTTGCTTTTCACTTCTCACTGGGAAGCTGATTGAAATGTGTTTGAGAGTGGAACTAAAATCCACAGAAATAAAAATATTACCCATAGACGTGTGCATGAATTTCAGATGACCAGACAGGAGAGGGGGACTCATCTTGGCTGTAAAGGGTATTCTTGGAGGAGTTTCCATGAGGGATACAACTCAAAATGCTTATTTTTTAATCTCTTACATTGTGGATATTTGGACAGGAACCAAGTTTGCTGAGTAAGTTTTGAGTCCAAAGGGTGTTTTACTGTAGAGCAAAATCATTTACAGTCAAGAGGATAAATCCAGCCAGAGCAATATTAGACTTGGGCGTGTTTCTTAACAGTAGGATACAAAATATACTGAATCCCTACCATTACAATGCCATAAAATGTAATGGATTAAAGATAAAAAAAAATTTGAATGCATAGATGAGTTTATAAGAAATAACAATCCAATTCACAGAGGTAACTAGCTAGAAAATTCTCTGGCTTTGCCCTAGAGAACAAGAAAGATGTCTCTTCTAAGAAGTGATGCCCACCTTTCAAATAGCATCAGTACTTGAATCTCAAATTCACACCCTTATAAGCTCTGAAAAGCACCAGGCTGAGAACCTTACCTCAAAACTCACCGACACAACAACATGCCCCTACCAAGTGAGCAAACACACACCCACCCTGTGAAAATGCCCCCTTAGCAGAAAGCAGCACAGCCAGACTTCCAAAATGTCAGAAGTGAAATAATTGAGCTCACAAATAAAGAGAAGACAACTTCCAAAGTAGTGACCACAGTTCTGGGAAAGAATTTAATAGGATGTGCCTAGAAATGAGTAACTAACATTAAAACTAAGAGAAGGGCTAGTTCACCTGACATGGAAGAAGGGGCAAGCCGAGAAGGTGAAGACAGATGTGAAGGAATGGTGTAGAATGTAGCACAGTGTGACAGAAAACAGTGCACAATGAACGGCAACAGGAGAATGGCATATTGTAACTTGCATCCACAGCCAACGGAGACGTGAAGACCAATGCTGAAATTGATAAGGACTGAAAATTTTCTGACTGAAGAATCACATTAATCATCAAATTTCAGAAGTCCAGCATGTATGAAGCAGGATTAAAGAAAAAAAATTGCAAATTATGTCTTAGTCAATCAGCAAAAAAAAACCAAAGACAAAGAGATTTTGAAAAGAATCAGATTCAAAAAAAAGAGAATTGAAAGAACAAACAGACCTGTTATAGTTGTCTTTTCAACTCTGATGGGTGAAGCTAGAGAGACATTGTCAAACTATCTGGTTATTATGAAATCAGTGAAATGATTGCAGATGCCTGTAGCATTGGGAAAGGGTTGCCCTCCATTAATTAGTACCTGAAGGCCCACCAATTACTAAACTGCACATCTGCAGATCAAGCCAGTGAACACAGAGGACGCCTCAAGAGCAGAGGACCCCTGGATTGGGACGGAATCACGGTGACCAATTTCTCTCGGTGCTGTGCTTTCAAGTTTGTGACCATGCTACCTGGAAATCCATCACTCAAGATGCCTGAGCTGCTATAGAGATTCTTTTGGAGAATCTGCGCCCAGAAATATACCAAGGAACACCAAGTCAGTTAGCAACCAAACGCCTTTAGCAAGGCTAAATGTGCAACACATCTTCCCTCTAAACTAGTCCAACGTCTAGTAGCGGTAGTTGTCGTGAAGGGCTTCTTGTATCGGAGTGTATTCTTTGTGCTAAATATATCGATGTTAATTTGTAATGCAGCCACCTTCTCGACCAAAATGCAAAATGTTCCAAAAGAACATATGTCCATATAAACTTCTTTAGCTTTAGCTTAAGAAACAGTTTGTGTTTTCCTTTTTCTATTCTTTTCTTTCCCCCCATTTCTTTCTCCCTGTTTTTTCCCCCTCTCTTTAATCCAGACAGTAAATGCCTGCTCTAGCCCCATGGAGCAGCCATCTTTTCTCTGAAGTCCAGAATTATAAACCCAACAGCCTATTGAACATATTACAAAACACACTGAGTTGAGTATGTAACATTTGTCACTCTGAAGAGGTGGGCAACTTTTGAGAGGAAGAATGAAAGGTGGCTCATGATAAAGAGTTCTTAAACTCCCCAATGACATAAATGGACGGGAAAAGGAGAGATTCATATTGATTTGTAGTTTTTCCAAAAGTCCTTGGCAGCAGCATTTAAGGAAGTCTACTTCAAGAGAGTCATGGGTTTCCCCTAAGATGGCAAGCAGAAAGAAAATGGAGAAGAAAGATGGGAAAGACAGGCTGGTTAGAGACTGAACGGACAAGGAGCCCGTGACCAGAAGAGGCTGGCCCATCTGAACTGGATGTTGTTAGAAGTGGAACTGCATCTCCTCCAGGATTAGGGTTAGGAATGGGGTAGTTGCAGCTGTAATTAGTTAAGATGAGGTCATAGTGGAGTAGGGTGGACCATCAAGCCAATAGGAGCGGTGTCTCTATAAAAAGGGGAGATGTGGACACGAGTATGTACACAGGGGACATGTCATGTAAAGCTGAAGACAGAGATTGGGGAATGCATCTGCCAAAGAGGAACCACCAGAAGCTTCAGGAGAGGAATGGAACAGATGTTCCTGCAACGTCCAGAGGGCCCTCTACCTTGACCTCTGAATTCCAGCCTCCAGAGCTATAGGACAGTACATTTCTGTTATTGAAACCGCCCAGTCAGTCCTCTGTTACAGCATCCCTAGCCAGTTGACCAAGAAATACAATGTCCCAGGTCATGCCCTCACCTGCGACACCTCACGTGTCCGTCAGCGGCTGCATGGGGTCATACACACTGCGTGACAGTCTCCTTGGCTTCAAGTCACACTTTGGTGGATGTTGGGAGGCATGACACATTCCAACAGTCTTTAAATATGTACTATATGTTATTCGGTCGCCAATAAAGGCTAGCCTAGAAGTCTCTGCACCTCATTAACAGGCCCTCAAAGAGAACATTAATTAAATCCTGGAAACTACAGGGTTTTGAACAGTTGGAATTTATATTTTAAAAATAGGCAACTTTGCTTCCTCCCAGCTCTAAAATCTATAATTCTGGTTGTGACACACTTATCACCCACCAGCTCTTATGTTCGTTTGGATCTTTCCAGATTTCTTAGAAAGTGCCAAGAAAACATTTGCATCCCGCATACATACTGAACTGGACATCATTCTGAGAGTTTCAATAAAATGGAAGAAGCACATGGTTTCCAGACATCTCTCAAATTCTGCCACCTCTTCCTGTTTGAGAGGAGAGGGGCACTACTTTTTAAAATAATTAAAGTGTTTTCTAAATCTTGGTGAGATTTTCTGTAATGGGTGATAAAGAAACTATGTGATCTTAGAGGCTACAAGGATTAACATAAGGAGGGCCTCAACAAATCTCTTGGATGAAAGCTGGTGTTGACTATATTTACTATATACTTGTGGGCACTTTCTCCAACGACCGCAACCCCAGGACAATTACTGCGCATCGCTTCTCTCCTCCTCTCTCCTCCCTCCTCCCTTGTTACCTAATGCAATAGACAAAATAAGAAAGTTTGCCATCCTGAAATAAAGTCTGCCTTAGGAGACATGAATAAGATCAGAGCATCATCAAAGAGGTTGACCTTAAGCTTAATTTTGTTTTGGATTAGAAGGGCCTTTTCTGCTTTTATTTATTTATTTATTTATTTATTTTAGTTATTATGTCATTTTCTGCTTTACCTTTGAAATCCCAGACCACTTGCTATTTCACGACATCCCCTATTAGCTTTCTACTGCAAGATAAATATGATACTTCATCATGGTCAGTAATTTCTGTGCCAAATGAGTGATGTAGACGAGTTATTTGTCCTCTCGCTTCTGCCTGTTCATCAGCAGATGAGAATATTAATTCCCACCTTACAGTATTGTTGCAGGGACTTAGTAATGTAAGTGAAAGAGCAGTTCTGATAGGGATTCTCCGGGGTTTATGGAATGGGTAAGGAGTGCTTAGCAAAATCACCAGGAGCCTAAACAAACAAGTTAAGGAGGGGAAAATGGCAGGAAGGGGGGCGGGGGATAGTATGAAAAGGAGACCAGACAGCCGGAATCCCAGCATCAACTACTCTACAAGATGAGTGAGATGGAGGCCTTCTGAGCAGAGAGGCCAGTAGCGGACGATAACTCCCTACTGAGCCCAATGTTGTTGTTGTCGCTGCTGATGTCATTGGGGCCAGATGGAAAGCTTCCCAGTGCTTGATTCCTTGTATGACTTCATCCTGACTCAGATTCCTGGCTGCTGTGTCTGATTGGCCAAGGCTGATGAGCTGCTCGGGGAGTCTGCGCCCTTGAGGCCCGACATTATCGTTTTCTGTAGAGAGAGGACAGCGCCACCTCTCAAATAGACTGAGATAGTACGGGATTTTGTAACGAAGAAGGAAATTAAGAAACAAACCAATAAAGAAACAAACCTATGTCCACAAGTGTCTATCACTTTCTGTCATAGAGTAAGGTTTAGAGATATTATTTAAATTCATTTTTATAAAGATTTACAAGAAGAGAACTAATAGTAATAATTCCCAGGTGAGACAAGTCAGGTACAGTTTATTTGGATATTGAGGTTTATGACGAGACGAGAATAAGTAACATTTCGACATGCGGGAGGAGAGAGGAGTTCAGGGATTTCGAGATGAAGGCACCTGTATGGACAGTGGTTTGACCGTTAAAAACATAAAAGTACATACTGAGAATGAGCAAAGTTTATTTCTGAAATAGATCACTCAGGAGATAACTGGGGGGAAATGGAAATTAAGTCTAGGAAGGTAATTTATACCCTGATTTCAGGATATCTTTAATTTTATATTAAGGATTAAGTGAATATTTAACGATTTTAACAGGGAGATGATATGATATAGGAGCAGTTATTTTAAAGTAGGGAGCACATCCTGAGAAACGTCAGCAGGTTCTTTAAGGACTTGCATGTGATTTGGGGAAAAGGGGCGGCAGAGAAGGCACTTGAACGACTGAGCTTTAAAAATCACTTTATAGCAGGACCTAACACATTCGCTTCACAGTTAAGAGCAATTTGAAAGTAATCATCAGAGATAAATGCCTCGAAATGTTCCTTTGGCTGGCTTCTGCTCCTCATGGCATAAACTATCAGAACATCTTCATTACGGTCTCACCTCTATTTGAATAGAAGGTCGATTACACTCAGGCTGTGTTGTAAACCAGCATTTATTTTATATTAGTCCTATATCACCGAGGACATACTATGTTTAGAATGATAATTTGTGTCAGTCCTGGAATCTAAAATCCACCTACTGGTGAATGGTAAACAAATTGTGGAATATCTATAAAATAGAATACTATTTAGCAATAAAACGGAAGAAAAACATTTTTCCTGTAATAACATATATGAATTTCAAAAAATAGCCAAGAGAAAGGCACCAGGAACTTAATGTTATATACTAGTTGATTTCATTCATATGACTTCCTGTCAAAGGCAAATCCTGAACCACCTAGTTTTTCTGCTTTTGGTATCAAAGCAGTCATGGCCACATAATATTTTTCTTAAATCTGTTTCATTCTCTTAGATCCCAGAAGTGTTTGTACAGAATTGATATTATTTTCTCCTTAAATGTTGGGTAGACTTTTCCAGTGAATTTATCCAGTCCTGGAGATTTCTTTGCATAAGAGTTTCTCAATATTAGGTCTAACCCTTATGAGACGGAAGGTTAGTTAGGTTATTTGAGAGTGAGCTTTCATAGTTTTTGTCTTTAAGGAATTTGTTGAATCTAACTTATTTTAAACTTTTTCATAAGTTCCTTTGGCATTTAATAACTGTAGAATCTGTAATACTATTCATTTTTTCATTCATGATACTGGTAAATTGTGTCTTCTCTCTTATTTTTTCTTTCATCAGTTGATGACAGGTCTAACAATTCTATTTATATTTTTAAATAAGCAGCTTTTGGTGTCATTGATTTTCCAACTTAATGATTTCTACTCTTTTCTTTATTACATTGGTTCTTTTGTTTGATTTGGGCTTAATTTTCTTTTGTCTTTCTAGTGTCGAATGTGGAAGATAATTTATTTGAGACCTATCTTCTGTTTTATATGAGCATTTGATGCTATTTATTTTCCTCAAAGTGCTGCATTAGCTGCATTCCTGGGCATATATTTTGATATAGGTATCAAAATTTGATACACTGTAAGATTTTGACTCTCATAAAACACTTATAAAACACTTCACATGTTTTTTTAAATTTGAGATTTTAAAGGAACTAGGCACAAGTTTACATAATTGTTTTGCAGACTGTATTCTCCAGAGATATTTGCAGCTATTATTTCCCTCCCATATGCTTTTCTACAATGTGACATTGGTTTCATCTATCAATAGGTGCATTCAAATTACCCTTCTCAAGAAAAAGGATGATTAGTGATTATTTGACCACTAGAACACCACAGAGATGACCTTTTTTTGACTCCTGTGGCCAGTTACAAAATATTGTGCAGTTTTTGTCTTATTCACTGAAATACTAATTTTGATTAAAAATAGTGTTTAATGCGCAGCTGGACTGCATTAGATGCCCAACTACCACAAAGCTGTCATGTTGTGAAAACTGAAGAATCATGATGAAGCCACATAAAGTCATTTACTTTTTGGATCTTGATGGTCCAGGAGCCATGCCTGTGTGTAAATAAACTTTCATGGTAATTTCTTCCTCCAGCCATCAACTCACCCCTGGAATTGGAATTTTTCCAGCTGAGGCCCGGATGTTATGAAACAGAGAGAAACCATTATTCCTGTGCTCAACCTGACTCACAAAATCTAGGAACAGTGTACAATTACTTTAAGTTTCTAAATTGGGGGGTAATTTTTATGCAACACTATTGAACAGAAAAATGAATACTTGATTTTATACTTCAAACTCAAAATTTAATAGGCTTTACTTTTTAGAGAAGTTTTAGGTTCACAGCAAAATTGACCAGAAAGTGAAGCGAGTTCCCATATAGTCCCTTCCGTCACAAACCCAGTCTCCCGCATAATCAACGTTTGAAACAGAGTGGTATATTTGTTACAATGCCTTAATCTACATTGACACAATCTCTCAAGGACCATCTTTACTTGGTGTTCTATATTTTATGGCTTTCAACAAATATATAATGACATGTGTTCATCATTATAGTATCACATGGAGTAATTCCACTGCCCTAAAACTCCTCTGCACTCTGCCAATTTAGCCTTCCCTCTCTTTTTCCTGGCCCTGTCCTCACTGATCTTTTTACAGTCTCCATAGTTTTGCCTTTTCTAGACTGTCGCATAGCTGGCATCACCCAGCGTGCAGCCTTTTCAAATTGGCTTCTTTTATGTAGTAATATGCCTTTAAGTTTCTTTCATGTTTTTTCATGACTTGGTGGTTCATTTCTTTTTAGTGCTAAATAATATTCTATTGTCTAGATGGACCTCAATTTACTTCTCTACCATCTACTCAATGACATCCTGGTTGCTGCCAAATTTTGACAATTAGGAATAAAGCCACTACAAACCTTCACACATAGGTTTCTGTGGTTTGAACTTCTCAACTCATTTGGATAAAACCAAGGCGTACAACTGCTATATCGCACGGTAAGAGTATATTTAGTTTTGTATGAAACTGCCAAACTATCTTCTAAAGTGGTTGTAGCATTTTGTATTCACATGAGCAAAAAAATGAAAGTTCCTCATGCTCAACACCGTCACCAGTGGCTAATGTAAGTTTTCTGGGTTATGACCATTATAATGGTTTACAATGGTATCTCGTTGTTGTTTTAGTTTGTATTTTTCTCTGACAACATGATGTGGGACATCTTTTCATGTGCTCATTTTCTACCTGCGTATCTTCCCTGGTGAGGGGAGTCTTCAGTTCGTTTGCCCACTTTCTAATCTGGTTGTTCATTTTCTTACTGTTGAGTTTAAAAAATTTTTTTTATAGTTTACTTATTTTTGAGACAGAGACAGAGCATGAGTGGGGGAGGGTCGGAAGAGAGGGAGACACAGAATCCGAAGCAGGCTCCAGGCTCTGAGGTGTCAGCACAGAACCTGACCCGGGGCTTGAGCCCATGAACCATGAGATCATGAGCTGAGCAGAAGATGGACACTTAACTGACTGAGCCACCCAGGTGCCCCCTTATTGTTGAGTTTTAAGAGTTCTTTGTATGTTCTGGATAATGGCTCTTTATCAACTTGTCTTTTTCAAATATTTTCTCCCAGTCTGTGGCTTGTATTTTCAATCTCTTGACTGTCTCTCTCAAAACAGAATTTTTTAAAAGTAGGTCTCATACCCAACATGGAACTTGAACTCATAACTCTGAGATCCAAGAGTCACATGCTCTACCGACTGAGTCAGTCAGGTAACCCAGAATTTTTTTAATTTTTAAAAAAGTCCCCCTTATTAATTTTTTCTTTCATGGATCAAGACTTTGATGTTGCATCTCAAAGGTCAGTCCCATTCCCAAGGTCATCTGTGTTTTTCCTGTGCTCTCTTCTAGCAGTATTGTAGTTCCGTGTTTTATTTTCAGGTATATAATCCATTTTGAATCAAATACTTTACTAATGCACAGTCAATCCAATATTTTTAAGGGCTCCAAAGTTATGGAAATCTGTAAAGCAAAGAGGGGTTTCCACTTACTTACCCTAAACTTAAATAGTGTGGATGCAAGTGCCAGTTAGCCCTGGGTTGTTCTGATCTTACAGGTGAGAACATTTTTATTCAATCATTCTTCATACAATATTCATTCATAAATATTTATTAAACTGTGTCCTTGTGTGAAGCATTTTTCTAGGGTATATACTTTATCTAGAGATATATTATGTAACTAAACTATCACAAATTTTTTATCTTTATGGAGCTTATATTCTAGTGGGAGAATGCATACAATAGACAAAATAAATAAGGAAGCCATAATGTATATTAGCTATTGCTAAGTGTTGTGTGTGTGCATATATATACACAGACAATTTGGGGGGAGTTTGGTTTTCAGTATGGTCATTTAAGATTCATGGATAAGATGAACTTTTGAGGAAGCATCTGAAGGAGATGAGGAAGAATGTTGTGCAGTTATCTGGAAATCTGTAAGGAGCAGAAGGGAGAATGTGAGCAGAAATTAAATCAGAAAAGTCATGAGTGGGGAAGGTTAGTCTATGGGCTTTTAGTCTGAATGAGATGAAAGTCACAGAGAGTAAACTAACGGAAAGTAAGTATGGATGCTGTGGAAGTAAGATGGGAGGGGTCCTAGTAGCTGGAGAATCCACTCCCGGCTTTTCTGGGTCTCCAGCGGAGAGACGGTGGGTCGTGGGACTTCCAGCCTCCATACTTGTGTGAGCCGATTCCTCATAATCAAGCAACCCATCTCTCTCTTTTCTCTCATGTCTATATTATACATTACATAAACAGTATATATAATACATACTCTATGGTAGTATATAGAATATTCTGTTATATATACATATTCCATGTCATATACATATATTACAATGTTATATAATTTATAGATAATTTTTATGTATTTTAATATGTTTTATATATGTTATACATAAAATATATAAGTAAATATGTTTATAAAATATGTATGTGTATGTGTATACATTGATAGATAGAGAGGTACTCCATTGGCTCTGTTTCTTTGGAGAACCTTAACTAATACAGGATTTAAGTTTGATTTTTTTATATGCAGTGTATCATGTAAGATGACTCTTGTTTGAGTGCCTCTACTGTCTCTATAAGTGCCATCAGCTGGTGTGTGTGTGCGTGTGTGTGTGTGTGTGTGTGTGTGTGTGTGTGTTGGGGAAAACTGGGTGCTGAAGATGACCACTCTTCTGGAGATAGCTAAGCAGATGGCTCAGGAAAATATACTGTAAACTCTACCCGCTAGGCCACAAGCACGAGGGTAGCCCTCTTGAGAACTTTGAGACTATGTCAGCGGAATAATTATAATAATGGACATGAGGTTCTAAGGAAGGAAGTGAGGATATAAGGGTGAGACCAATAGGAGGAGTTGGTGAGGTCACGTATTGGAAAGCGGCGCTGAAGTCAGTGCGCCAGAGGAGAGCGGAATTCATCAAGAATGTGTGTGTGTGTACGTCTCTGTGTGTGTGTGCATCTGTGTGTGGCTGCAAACATTTACACGTGGTGTGTGTGTGTGTGTGTGAGTGTGTGTGTTTCCTCCAGCAGCGTGCACCTGCCCAGAGGCAGCCTCAGCGAAGGCAGAGCTCGGGTTTAACGAGGTTCAGGTGAAAGGCCCTTAGTTAGGGCAGATGAAGGTGTTGGGTAAAATTACTAAGAAAGGCTGTGGACTGTAAGCTGGGTAGGAGGAAAGCAGGGATATGAAGAATCTTACATCCTTCTCCACAGTGTGTAAAAATGCTAATTCCTCCTACATTCAATACATGATACCAATCATTTAAAAAGCATCTATCAGTCTGATGGGCAAACAATGGCATAGAATCTAGCATTTACCTTGGGTCTCCCCGGCTCCTAGTCAAAGGTGAGTCACCTTGAACTACGTATTGACCTTGCTCTGTTTTCTTATCAAATGACTTTCGTATGTCCCCAATATTTTTCCAATTATTTTTTATTTTATTTTATACTTTGTCTTGTAGTGTTATTTTTAGGAATTTACGTATATTAGGGTTATTGATTCTTTGTCACCTATGTTACAAAGGTTTTCTCTGTAGATTCTTTCTGACCAAGGCTTTGTGATGCTTTTACTTATACAAGTTCTAAACGTTAAAATATTAAATTGGTCATTATTTGTTCAGTAGCTTTTGGTTTTCTCCTTTGTGTCTAGGAAAGCTTCCCTCACGAATGCTTTAAAAATAATCTCATGTATTAATTATAACACTTGACTTCTTTAAATATTTTAATTTTTGGAATTTATTTCTGTAGGGTGTAAAATAGGGATAAAACTTATTTTTTCCCCAAATGCTTAGCCTATTTTCTCAACATCATTTATAGAAAAGCTGCATTTTTTTCTCATCTTTTTGCAATACCAAATGTGCTATAGATTAAATTCCATGCATTCTTGGATATCTTTATCAATCCTCTGTTCTGTTCTTCTGGGATTGCCATATCTTGTTATAATTTAGCTGCGCAGAATATTTTAATATCTGATAGGACAAATCCACCTCATTTATGCATATATTTCACATTGTTCTTGGCATCCTCACACATTTATTCTTCCATATAAATTTTATATTCAATTTGTCCAGTTCCCAAATAGATCCGTGTTAAGACGATGACTAAAATTTTATTAGATTGAGTTATTTGTTTTGGAGAATTGGCATTTTAACTAGGAATAAAGCCTGTCATTCTTAAGTCTTCTTTATATCTTTCCATAAAATCTAGTTATTTTGTTGCATTTAATATTATATTTGTTACTTTTCCATTTAATTTATAACATTATTAAAAGAAACCAAATATAAATGCTTTCTAATCTGCTCTTTAGAGCAATTATGCTATTAGTGATAGTTACTTTAAGTGAATCTCTTTTAGCTTCTAAACATTTAACAATATCTGTGAATAAAGAAAATTTGTCTCCATTTTCTGATATTTTTATTACAATTTCATTTTTTTAATTTCACTACCTAATCCTTCTAACAGCAGTTCGAATAATTGGTATTCTCATATTTCCTTTTGATAAAATAAATTAACATTTATTAATTCTTGAGAGAGAGAGAGAGAAAGACACAGAACATGAGCAAGGAGGGGCAGAGAGAGAGGGAGACATGGAATCCAAGCAGGCTCCAGGCTCTGAGCTCTCAGCACAGAGCCCGACGCGGGGCTGGAACCCACGAATCGTGAGATCATGACCTGAGCCAAAGTTGGACACTTAACCGACTGAACCACCCAGGTGCCCCTCCTCTTGATTTTAATGAGATTTCTCCTACCAAGTCTCCATTTAATACCAAATTTGCTATTGGTTTCTGATAAATACTCTTGCTGTAGCCATATATTTTCCTCTTTTCAAATTGGGCTTTCATTAAAAAAATAAAGGCAGGATCTGCTTTTACCTTTCTTGCCTTGACTTCTTGGTTGGCTTTGTTTTCTAGCTGAAAAAATCTGTCTTATTTTTATGAATTCTTACCTGCTCTCTTTAGGTTTGTCTTCCTCTTTGAGCTTCACAGATGACACGTGACAGTGTCTTCATCGGCACCTCCTTCAACAGGGGTGCTTTGTGGAAGTGTGGGGGTCCTGCCAGCCGCTTCTTGAGGAGGCCCCTCCCCCCTGCAAACACTCTCGCTTCTCTCCCCAGACCTGGGGAGATCTTCCAACAAGCAAGACTATGTCAGAATTCTTCATTTTCCACAAAAAGAATGAATTATTTTCTCTCAGCTTGGTAGAGCATATTGATCTTCCTTCCGTCAATAACACAAAATGCCTGCCCTTCTGGTCCTCCCTAATGACAGCCATTTGGGTAGTCTGGCATGCTGTTCTTGTCACAAGCCCATCTGAGACAACTGGTCTCCGAAAGGAATAATCTAAGAATTGTTGACTACTCACTTTTCAAGATTCTCCAGGCTTTACTCAAAACTCAGATTAGAAAAACAACTGCCCGCCTGAGACAGACACATTCGCTAGATCCCAGCCCTTGTGCCCGCACAGACTGCCATCAGTCCTGGTGCCAGAACTTTCTTTAAAGGATTCCTATGAGCTTCTAATGTCCACTGGCTTTTACAGTAAGAAACAGACATGTGGAATCTCTCTGGATGATTAGTGAAGACTAGCTCTATCATATTCTAAATCTCACCTACATAAACATTTTATGCGACATATTTCTCTAAGGACTTTGGGACTGGAAATTATTCCTCCTATAAAATGGAATGCATTTCTTAACTAAAAATGAGTGTTCTATCATTCATGAGACTGGATTATTTGTCATGGTCCATAGGAAGCTCAGTATTTGTTTCTTCACCTCTTCCTTTGGTGTTCTCCTGTCACTTCTTTCACGCGGAGTGTCGTTTTGACTCTTACTTATTCTTTTCTTTAAATTTTATTTGAATCCAAGTTAGTTAACATATAGTATAATTATGGTTTCAGGGGTAGAACCCAGTGACTCATCACTTACATAGAACACCCAGTGCTCATCCCAACAAGTGTCCTCCTCAAAGCCCATCACCTAGCCAGCCCATCCCCCACCCACCGCCCCTCCCACAACCCTCAGCTTGTTCCCCCTATTTATTTAAGTCTTTTATGGTTTACCTCTCTCTCTGTTTTTATCTTATTTTTCTTTTCCTTCCTTTATATTCATCTGTTGTGTTTCTTAAATCCCACATAGGAGTGAGATCATAGGACAGTTGTCTTTCTCTGACTGACTTATTTCACTTAGCACAACACACTCTAATTCCATCCACATTGTTGCAAATGGCAAGATTTCATTCTCTTTGATCGCTGAGAAATATTCCATTGTATGCATATACACCACATCTTCTTCATCCATTCATCAGTCAATGGACATTTGGGTTCTTTACTGTAAGCTGCCATTGTGAAAATGTACCAGGTATAATCAAGTCAGATAATGTATAAATAAGGAATAAAAATAAGTAAGAGCAATTTCAAGATTTATAAAGAAAAGGCAAGGCAAAGAAACTGGTGTATTGGCTGTTAGTTACCTAGAGTAGTTGTGTGGAGAATCCAATGCTTGGCATATGTGTGAAAAAGCGTTATGAGGCCTTCCTATAAACAATGATTTTTTAAACCTGCCCCCCCCCCATCTCTCTATGCATGGGTAGCACGAGGGCTGCTAGAAGTCCTGAATCCAGGAATGATGTCCCAGAAAGAACACTAGAAGAAGGACTTGTTTGCCTGTTTGGATATTACCACGTGGGAGCTTCCAGACCAATCTGGAGATCTAGTCTCAGAGGCTGCCTAGCAGGGCTGAGGCCATGCTTCACCCAAGAAAGTGCGAAGAAGGTAGCCACTGTGTGACCTCTGAGCCACATCACAGTGTTGTCACATCCTGGCCATCCTCTGGGCTCCCTCCTTCTGGGCCCTGAGGTGGGTCACAGCGGAACTGCTGTGGTGAGGTTCAGGCAGCGCCCCAGACTGGCTGAGGGTCTCTCTTGGCTTGTGCAGCTCTGAGCGTCTGCTCCAGGGAGGCCCTAGCCCTGGGGAAAGAGAATGTTACCTACCGTAGGCTCATCACTTTGAAAACAGAGTGCTTCATTCAGACAAACTCCACCAGAAATGGCTGACCATGCATGTCCCTCACTGCTTTGAGTTTGGGGACATGTCCACAGTTGGCATTTGCAGGGCAATCGTGTGTTATTAGTGGTCCAGCAGGACCTCATCTTAGCTAATTGGTCTGTAGGAACCCTACTTTCTAATAAGGTCACAGTCAGAAGTCATGGGATGAAGACTTCAACACACGAATTTGAAGGTGGGGACATGATTCAACTCTTAACAGTTATTTTAGCTTACTTTCAACTTTAATATAAAAGATTACAAGGGGGCACCTGGGCGGCTTGGTTCCTTTAACGTCCAACTCATGATTTCAGCTCTGGTTATGATCTCACAGTTCATAGTTTCAACCCTCTTGTCAGGTTCTGTGTGGAGCCTCTGCAGAGCCTGCTTGGGATTCTCTCTGTCTCTCTGTCTCTGACTCTCTCTCTCTCTGTCCCTTCCTCACTGTGCTCTCTTTCTCTAAATAAATAGGTAAAAATAAGCTTTGAAAATATTATAATAAAATACAAGTAAAGTCGTTTTTTTGGCCTTAATCTTGTATAAACAACGGGAAGTCTGTGCAAGTTAAAAAAATGGCTTTTGGCTCATTGTCTACAGGAAGATGCATGCACTCTTCAGACCCGCTGGGGCTTACTAGAAGACTCGCTTAGGGAACATATACGCAGACCTCTCTCAGCCTCGAGGACCACCATCCCAAATGAGCTCAAGTGAAAGGTCTCCAATTTTCATATTTCATAAACCTCATTTTTGGGTTTTATTCCTGGAGTTCCATTTTTCATATGCAAGTGTCAGAACACCCGAAAGAACAGGTACTCTCTCTCTCTCTCCATTGCAAAAGTTTCAAAAAGGAAATTTACTTTACATCTTTGACGGACATATCTGTTGAAATATATCTTGTACAAAAGGGATATTTTCTTTTTTTCCATATAAGGGGTCAATAACAAATGCAGGGACCCTAAATTACATGAAAAAAATAAAAAGGAACTTTATTTGAGGTATAGTCTTTTTAAAAAATGTTTAAATGTTTATTTATTTTTGAGAGAGAGAGTAGGGGAGGGGAGAGAGAAAGGGAGACGAAATCTGGAGCAGGCTCCAGGCTTCAATCTGTCAGCACAGAGCTCGATGCGGGGCTTGAACCCATGAACCATGAAATCATGATCTGAGCCAACGTCAGATGTTTAACTGACTGAGACACCCGAGTACCCCAAGGCACAGGTAGTCTTACTGTCATTCTTAACATGTCACAAAAGTCAAAATAGAAGCAGCCAGCACCAAAACATCAAGAGTGCTTTCAATTCATGAAATATCATGGCATCCAAAAGCTCCAAGAAAAATAGTAAAAGTCTATTCACTTCCATAGTAGCTATGTGCTCAAATACATGTTTTAAAAATAAATCTCAGAGGGAAAATCTCTTTTCATCAAAGTGTTTCATATGTATGCATCCAAGGAGATGCAAATATTATTCATTACATGCTCCTCTGCAGATGGTAAATTCCATGCAGAATAGTTAACTGTCCCTTGACCTGTAGAAGTGTACTTTCTCCGTGTGCTCAGACTTCGGTAGATAATGTCCAGCTCAGGGCTTCACCACCTACATGGGCTGCATAGAACTAATCCCTTATTCTTACTGTGACCACAGTCATACTCCAAGGAATCCCTTGATTGCACTTACAAAACAGAACAGAACACCAAACAAACAAACAACCAAACAAAGCCACTCAAGCAATTTTTAGGTCTAAAGTCCGAAGAGGAAGGGAATCCGACTGCGAGCATTAGTTTTTCACTTGTCTTCTCCGAGTCCCCTCCCCAAAAGAGACAGACAGAATGGATCATGTTTAAGGCCAGTCCAGGTTCACAGTTAGTCGCACAGTGAGGCCGGATCTAATTTTTAACTTGTGCTCAGCTTTTTCCTTTAACAGCACATCATTTTCTTATAAGTGTCATGCATTAAACCAAAATGTTAAGAATCAGATTCAACAGCATTCTGTGTAGCTTACTGATTCATTTCAAGGGAAACAGATCAAGGGTGTTTCTTATACCTACGACATTGGAGCTCATGAGGAATTACATTTTCAAAGTGACTTTTCCATTTTATGTTTCTCCTAAATGTGCGAATGGCAGCTTCCAATGGCTCACAAGCGCCCGGCCCCTACGGGTTTGTCTAGGGGCAGAATCCCTTCGGATGCCTCATTCTGTAAACATCTCAGAAAGCAAATCTCATCGCAAGTCAAAAGTAATGTGTCCGAAGGGTGCTGTGATTTCCGCAGATTCTCGGTCAGCAGTGTTCCGTCTCTGCACCTCCCCCCCCCCCCCCCCCCCCCCCCCCCCCCCCCCCCCCCCCCCCCCCCCCCCCCCCCCCCGTCATCTGGAATCACACTCCACGGGAAGGAGGCTGGCCGCTCTCCACGGGAAGGAGGCTGGCCGCTCTCCACGCTCAGGCTTACCAAATAGGTAGTTTTGGAAACAGTTTCCTCGCTGGAGTATCACAAAAACCGCCCGAACTGATAAATCTTCTAAGTTCCTCTCCGAACAGAGAGCTCAGCACTTTGCCTGGCATTAGAACTACTCGTTATTGACTTAAAAATAGGAGGATGGGGGGGGGGGAGGGGGGAAGGAAAACAGATTAGGAAGGGCGGAGCCTGATAAAGCAGCACCGGGGTGGGGGTATGGATTCCAAACCGGGAGAGAACAATGGCCAGTGTGCCTGGGTCACCTAGTCCTAACCCCAAGGGGGAAATGCAAGGGTTTCTGGGGGAAACTGTGTCCTGAGGGCAATCCCTGTCAAAACCCGGGGATCCCAAAGGGAAAGTAAGTCCAGTCAGCATCTCTGCCCGGTTTCCATGTTCTGCCTGATGGTAACCGTCTCATTTTACAGTCTACAAATAGTAGGTTCTAAAGAAATGTTGGACGAAGGGATGCGTGAATGGAAAATTTATACATGAATTAATAGTTTCAGACGACTCCGAGGTTGATTTCTAGTAATTTTGCAATCGCGTGTGAAAAGAATAGGCACAAAATCCTCTTTAAATAAAATGTATTTGAGAGAAATGAAAGCACTGGCGAATGTAAGGGAAGTTGAACTATTCTATGGATTACATTTGTCTTTTGATCCATTTTGCCCTCTATATGAAATGTGACATAGACATAGACAGCTGCCAATGTTTTAAAGGCTTCTGCTGGTGTCTGAATTATATTTTTAAATTAGACCGTAAAGCTGCATTCTAATGCATTACTTTCATTTACTAAAGTATGCATCCAGCCTCGCTCTGTTCCCGGGGCATCCTTTATTGAATCAGTCTGAGAGCAGCGCAGACTATCTCCATCTCCACGTGAATCCGCCAGATCTTGCTGATTTTACGTTTCACCTTGCTGGCAATACATGATCTCCTTGAAGGAGAAGGAAATAGATACATAATTGAACGGGAGATGAGGAGAGCGGAAGAAATATCCCTTTCGATAATCAGTGAAATGTATGCAAATCTGACTCGCATCTGATGTGGCACATGTCGTAGGAAATGCCACAGTGAGCAGTGTTAGCCTTCCTATGTAAAGTTCCACACGGCATTGATATGTTTGACAAAACCCTGGAAGGTCGAGGGTAAAGAAATCAATCTGCTATTGGTTATTTTGAGAAAGGAGAAGGTATTCTGTGAACTCTAATGGCAACAGAGGTAGTGATAGTGGAGTTTTCTTTTGAACTTTGCTTTAAACAATAGTTGGTCCCGATCTTGGCTTCGGTGTGTAGGTAGAATACCGCTGGGGGTCTAGAAAGAGGCCGGGATCTCCGAAAGGGAGAAAGTCAGAGCTCTGGGTGGGGGAGGGGGGGGTCACGGAGTGTGGATGTGAACTTGGGAGGACTCCGCTGCCTTCCCAGTAGATGTTAATTGTTCAGTCTGGGGACACAGACAGGAGAGCACACGGGCTGTGGCAGAATTGGATTCAAGTCTGAAGGCTTCTATTTATCAACTGTGGGACCCTGGAAATGAATGGATGTTCCCTGAATCTCAGTCCCCCCATCTATAAACTCTGTATAAAAGCGGAGACTCCATCTCCATTCCAGGCTTTGGTAAGGATTCAATGAAATAGTGACTCAAAGCCGGTGACAAGGCAGTTAGATAGTCAGTGTTTGATCAATGCTAGGCCCTGACTTGAGATATTCTTGGGTACACTGACGTGAGAAACTACCCCGGTTCTCTGGGGTTTAGCACAACAGGTGTTTGCTTCTTACTCATGCCATATGTGCTAAAAGGTTGGTGGGGTTTAGAGAGAGAAAGATGAGACTCCGCTGCTCGGCACCCTCCTTAGTCATTGCGGTCGACTGAAGAAACACGAGAGGAACCAGTCAGAGCTTTCTACTGCCTCAGGCCAGAAATGACGCACGTCGCCCTTGCTCACGTTTTATGGGTAACGGAGAGTCATCTGGCCCTGCCTCACAGCCAGGAAATCAGAACATGTTGAGGAGGAAAATGGAATTCTGGTGAGCGTTCCCTCAGCCATCACGGACTTTCGTCCTCCAAATCTCTGTGCATACACCTCACACACACGCAAATTAAAGGTTGCCTTAAAACCCAAACTGAACTACATTCAATATAATATATAAATGTTTCCATAATTTAGACCTCACTAGCACATCACCACATACCTGTTCTTCATCAAAGAATGAATTTGACTACATCGTGTGGTCAGAATTTCAACCCAACATTAAGAAAGCCAGCTCGCCCCCACCCACCTACGATACCTTAATTTTTAGCTACTTTGGCAGCTCAGTGAAGAGGAAAAATTTGATTTCCATTAGGTTTTCTGAAGGTAGGAAAATCCCCCTCATCCTTCCTTTGCCAATTTTTGGTATTCTAATGGTGGAAGGGTTCCTCTGTTGGGAAGTATGACACTGATTATGTGAGTGACTCCAGCTGCCTGTCACGGCTGACTCACTCCTCTGCTTGCCTTACCCCCACATCTGTGAAAGAAAGTATTTATACATAGTCTCTAGGGACTCTTCAACCTCTAATAGCAAACCATTCTACAGTAATTTTCAATAAGGATTTCTGCCTAGGATGTTTCATGCTGGTGGAATTTCCTCTGCATTCCACCACATGGGTTCGATTCCATAGGGATGCAGGAGATTTACTGCCGACTTCCTACCAGATTAACCACCGTCCTTGATGTCCACAATGGGTCAAGCAGAGAGCATTTTGATGAAATGGTGTTCACAAATTCTTTCAAAAACAGTTTTCCATACTACCAACGAATACTGCTGTTCTTTGCCTTTTAATGTACTTGAATATTTGAAATCGTGTTTTGGTTTCCTTTTAGGACATTTTTCTTTCCTTTAATAAAAATTCATGTTGGGGTGCCTGGGGGGCTCAGTTAAGCATCTGACTCAATTTCACTTCAGGTCATGATCTCATGGTTTGTGAGTTTGAGCCCTGCATTGGGCTCTGCACTGACAGCATGGAGCCTGCTTGGGATTCTCTCTCTTCCTCTCTCTCTCTCTCTTTCTCTCTCTCTCTCTCTCTCCCTCTCTCTGTGCTCCTCCCTCACTCTTGCTCTCCCTCTTTCAAATAAAAAATAAACTTAAAATAAATAAATAATAAATAGATAAATAAATAAATAAACAAATATTCATGTTTCAAATGTTGTCTGATTATCATAAGAGAGTATCATTCCATTTGCCCAAGGAATTTGGAACATGCATTTATTCAATCAACGTTTCCTAAGATTTCACTGTCTTAGTCCTCCTGTCCACACCAGGATACAGAGGTAAAGAATAAAATCTTCTCCTCAAAGGGGACTCTGAGGAAGAAAAATTGGTAAAAGATAATTATTATATAGCATGATAAATATAAAAATGGGGTGATACGTGTTCTTTGAAAACAGGAAATTTTATGATACTCTGGAGCAGAGATCCTGCAGTTTATCAGCTTTCAGAGGGAAGGAATGACAGTCCATTCCCCATCATCCCCTCCACCGTGGCCAGTCACCTCACTGGCACTTGACCACATTTCAAGACATGAAAAGGAATCTCTCAGTGATTAACCCATTCCCATTAAAAATCACTAGAAAGCAGATACATGTGCTATTTGGAGTAAAATATGTGCCACTAATGCTAATTTCCCCAGGAATAACTCAGAGATCTTGACTTTCAAATTGTCTTCTTTTCTCTCTTTGCTAATTTATGCTTGTTTTCCCTTTGATCTCACCATCCCTGATTCTGCAGGCTTCTTTCCTCATCCTATTACTCTTGATTTCCCTGCATATTCTTATAGTCCCTCTTCTTCTTTAGATGAATTTTTAAAGGCTCTCCTTAGATCACCTTGCATTCTAAATATCACCCACATAGTCTAAATGAAAGTTACCCTGATATTTCCAAGAAGCACAAGTAAAAGTTAGGAGGCGTTTCTCTGCTTGCTCTGAGCTTTCTAAAACACAAATTCAGTTATTAGAGGCAGGGACTACTGCACCAGACATAATACGCGTCCCTGGAATGTCGATCCAGGTGCCAGAAAATTGCAGGCCAGTAGGAAAATGGTGTAATCTGTGATTCCATCTGGCCCATGAATTTCCAGTGGCCTTGCTTATAGATTGTCAGAACTGTTCATTAAGTTTGTTGTGAAACCAAAGGCTTAATATCTGTAATTTAGAGGGTTCAATAGGCAGTTAAATTGAGTGAAACTATTTTTGAATGACTACTCTAGTTTCAGAGAAATAGCCGACATTGCAGCTCGGAAGAGCTACATTTGAGGCAGCACCAGGAATTTAAAATTATTTATAGGTCCCTTAGAAAAGGGCTTTACTCTGCTAACTTGAGAAACTTTTTTTTTTCTCCTTTTTTTTTTTTTTTAACAAAAGCTTGAGTGCTGACAAAAGGAAACATTCCCTATGCAGATAGGTTATCAGTCACAACCACATAACTTCAGCCTCAAGTGGGGCAAAGGTTGATTGTGTTTTCTGTTTTTGTCTTTGTCTGATCTGTGGTTATCTTCACATGCACGCACCATAGTGAAAATGTGTTCGCACATAATGTATGTGCTAAGGGGCCTGTGATGTGATGAATGAGTGGCAAAAATGAATTCCTTACTGAAGTCCTTCTATGCCAGCCATTTACAAGCAATCCCTTAGGCGTTTTACCAATAATGGGGATAGTTATCCACTCCTCAACTGAGAGAAGGTTCCTGAATTCAAAACGTGGCACCAATAGCAGATGGAAATATGACATGCTCTGGTGAAATGAAAAAATAATGCATGGGCAACCTGGGTGGCTCAGTTAAGAGTCTGGCTCTTGATTTGGGCTCAGATCATGATCTCACAGTTTGTGTGATCGAGCCTCATGCCAAGCTCTGCACTGACAGTGAGGGTCCTGCTTGAGACTCTCTCCCTCCCTCTCTCTCTCTTCCCCTCCCCCGCTTGGACACACACACACACACACACACACACACACACACACACGCTCTCTCTCTCTCGCTCTCTCTCTCTCTCTCCCTCGGTCTCTGCCTCTGTCTCTCTCTCTCTGTCTTTCCCTCTCTTTCTCCCTCTCCCAAAAGAAATAAAATAAACATTAACAAAAATAAAGAAGGGTGCCTGGGTGGCTCCGTTGGTTAAGCATCCAACTTTTCAGATCGGCTCAGGTCATGATCTCACGGTTTCATGAGTTCAATTCCTGCATATGCTTCTGTGCTGACAGTGCAGAGCCTGCTTGGGATTGTCTCTTTCTTCCTCTTTCTCTGTTTCTCCCCCACTCACTTTTTCTCTCTTTATCTCAAAGGAAATAAATTAAAAAATAAAGAAAAGAAGAAAGAAGAAACGATGATGTGGACATCAGAGTGATGTCTAAAAACAGGAGGGTGTCAACTCATGTCCTCCAGAGATGTAGGTGTGCATGTAGCAGATCCTCATGATCACTGTGTCCCCAGCCTCCTCACTTCCAAAGCATCCCCAGAGAAGCTGGGGAAGGCACAGGGGTGCTGGGAACTCATTTTGTTAAGGGCTAGCTAAATTTTTATCTAATACCAGGAGGATTCTGATGTTGTTTGGCAGAAATTGCTAGTTCCCTCCCCAAAATCCCTCTCCCCTTTTTCCTCCCAGACTCAACACTGATTTGCTCCAGAATAGCCAGGGTAAAAGCATTAAGAATATTCCAGGATAAAAGTATAAAAATAAATGCATTTCACCTCTCTTTCAGTCTGGGCAACACGCTTCATGCGAAGGAGATGTAAATTGTATGTTGGCTGGGAATTTCTGGGGAAGTTTTGCTTTCCTGGAATAGACACCACCCCTTTTTTTCTGTTACATTCATCATCTTCCTTCCTGGAATGAGGGCATGGGCTGGAGAGAAAGCATTTGTTTTGTGATCAAGACGCTATCAGTAAGATAAAACGCAAGCACATGACAATAGAGCAGAAAGCAAGAAGGAACCTAGGAAGTCAATTGTTGTAGACTTTCTATTAGGAAAGAAAAATGTAAACCCACATTGCTCATGGCAATTTGACAGCTTCAGTTAGGTCTCATTTGCAAATGCATTCTTGGGAATTATAAGAATATGCAGTTTCCATGGGGCATTTCCAGCACATAATACAAGTAAACAAGCAAATAAATAAAATGAAAGCAAAACACAACCCTAACCCAAACTGCTTAATATGTCAAAGACTAAATCATTATTTTTGATAAGTTAAGAGATATAAATTAGTGTTGAAACTATAATCACCAAGGAGTACTCTTCCATGATTTTCTTTATTCTGATCTATTAAATTTTGACCAGACATTGCTGTTTGGTAAGTAATTATGGAAATGAGGAATTGAATTTCAAAGTTGTCCTGCACTGAATGCTTCTTTGCAGTTGTCAAGAAAATGAGCCTTGGGATAAGTTCTTATCACTCATACAATTTTCCCTTTGCATTCTTTTCACTGGTGCTTGCAGTTTTAGCAATCATTGTCAATAATTATCTTGGTCACTCAATTTTATTAGGTCCCAACCCATCACCTCCTCATGGAGTTTTCTTCAATTCCTACCCATCACTCAAATGGCTGTCTTAAAGGAAAACAAGTAGAGTCATTAAAAATGCTTTTCCTGAGCAAGACACTCTCCCCAGTTTCTGTGAAGGTTTTACAAACTGGCTGATGTACTAGAACACTTACAAATAAAAATAAATAATAAATAAACTCATAATTCACCATAGTCCATGCTAAACAAGATTTGAAAGCAATGAAAAATGTCTGTGGGTGAGCAAAGGCTTTCGTTAAAGGGGGATTTCAACAAGGCTTGTGGGGATGAGGGACACAACTGAATAGAAGAGACAGTTTTCTAGGCAGAAGGAAGCAGGTAAACAAAGAGCAGACTAGAGGGTCCATGTTGGACAGAGGTGGATCTTCACAAACCACATTTCTGGCTGCAGCACAGAATGATCAGAGCGGATAAGTGGAGAAGTTAGGAAAAGGTTTCTTTAGGACACAGATTATTATGGGTGTCAGATAGTGTACCTAGAGAGGACTGTATCCCGTACCTGAGGAGGGGCCAAAGCCTGTGGAAGATTGTTCCAGATCTGACAAACCCTGAACTTGGTTTTCATCTTCAGTGGCAGTAACTTAAGTTTGCCTAAAATAAAGAGTGCCATAATGATATCACCATCTTATAGACACCTAGGGACGGTATCAGGGGAGATCATGTTGGGAAGAGCAATGGTATGCCGAGTGACAACCTGAGCTTCCATGTTCACCTCACAATGTTGAGGCAAAGCCCCCTTCCACAACCAGATTTCTGCAAAAAGAGTCCTGCTAAAATCCAGAGACCTAAACAATAATGCCCCCAAATGGCAAGGCTTCAATAGAAAACCATCTGTCATACCAAGACCTAGGAAGATCTCAAATTGAATGAGAAAAGACAATCATCAGACACAAAAACCAAGAAGACACAGATATTAGAATCGTCAAAAAAGCATTTCTAAGCAATGATGATAAAAACGCTTCACTGAGCGATTATGAACCCAGTTGAAACAAATTCAAATATAGAAAATCTCAACAAAGAAATATATAAAGAAGAGCTAAATAGAAATTGTATACAAAACAGCATTCCAGGGAGGGCAGAAGGATCAGTGAACTTAAAGATGGGCAACACAAATTATCCAAATCTATACATGGAGATAAATTATTTATAGAACTGAAAGAGTATTCAAAAAAAAATAGTGGCTGAAGCACTCCCAAATATAGAAATAAACATAAACCTACGGTGGCAAGAAGCAGAACAAACCACAAATAGGATAAACCTAAAGAAATCTACAACAAAGCACAAAGTCATTAAACTTCTGGAAACTGAAGACGAAGAGAAACAAAATCTTCAAAAGCCACAAGAAAGAAATGACACATGACCTACAGGATAGACAATTGCAGGGAGAGTGGATTTCTCCGCAGAAAACTATGGAGGCTAGGAGAAAATGGCACAGTGTTTTTACAATGCTAAAAGAAAAGAACTGTCAGCTCAGAACTCCATATCCAATGAATGAGATGGATGCCTTCATATAAAGAGATAAGAGAATTTGCTGCTCTCTGCTATCTACCATATGAGACCAGAGAGAAGATGTCTGCAAACCAGTATGAGGGCTTTCTCCAGAACTGTCCAGCACCTTGATCTTGGACCTCCAGCCTCCATAACTATAAGAAATAAATTCCTGTTGTTTGAGCCATGCAGTCTGTGGTAATTTATCATAGCGACCTGAGCTGAGACTAAGACAGAGGGTCAATCCACCAAGAAGACATAGAACCCAAATGTATATGCAACACATACGAAAAAACCCTAAAGAGATGTGACACAATTGAAAAAAGAAATAGATAAATCTACACTTATATAGAGAATTCAACATTCTTCACTCAATAATTGATGGAAATACTAAAGAGAAAATATGGTAAAGATAGAGACAACTCAACATGATCAACCACCTGTACCAAAAAGAGATTTATAAACAATCCACACAATTATAACAAGATACAGATTTTTTCAAGTTTCCACAAAGAATAGACAGAGATAGGAAATACTCTCAACAATAAAATAAACTTCAAGAATTCTAAAATAATTGAAATCACAGGATATGTTTCATGAATAGTATCGAATCAAACTAAAAGGCAACAACAGAAATACAACAGAAGAATCGCCATATACTCATAAATTAGATGGCACTTTTCTAAATAATCCATATTCCAAAGAGGAAGTTTTAAAGGAAATAAAATAAATCAATCGGATGAATGGAAATGAAAATACAGCATATGAAAATTTCTAGAATGCAGGTAAAGCAGGGCTGAGGGGGAAATTTATAGCACTAAAAGCTTATGTAAGAAAAGAGAATGTCTAAAATCAATAATCTAGCCTCCCACATATAGAAACTAAAAAAGGGGGAAGGGTAAAATAAACTCACAGCAGAGGATGGTAGTAATTAGAATAAGGTTAGAATCATTTTGCAAGTGAAAACAGAAACACAATACAAAAAGAGCCAGATACACAAAACTGAAACAGAGCAAATTTATGAGAGAAAACTCTAGTTCTTTAAAAAGATCAATAAAGTTGGCATACCTACATATAGGTTAACAACAAAAAACAGGAGAAAACACCAATTACTATTATCAGAAATTTTTTAAAAAGTATATCACTAGAAACTCTGTACATGTTAAAAAGATAGTGAGAGAATATTACTGGCAACTCTGCACACATTCATTTGATAAATTAGATGAAATATACTAATTTTGAAAAGTAAAAATTACCCCCATTTTCTAATGTGAAACCAAAAAATTGAATGGCTTGATATGTATTAAGAAAATTGAATATATTCGTTAAAACATTCTAGGCTCATATGATGTCACTGGAGACTTCTGGAAGTTTAAAAAATTAATACCAACTTTACACAAAATAGAAGAGGAAGAAATACTTCCCACTTGTTCTACAAAGGATTTTCCCAATACCAAAACCAGACTCAAACATAAAACTACAGAATGATAGCTCTCATTAACACACATGCAACATTTAAAAATATATATATTTGCTAATATATTCTAAAGCACATAAAAAGAATTAAATACATTACCAAGTGAGGACTCAATTCAGGGAAGGAAAGCTATTAAATATTTGAAAATCAACCAGTATCATCAGCCATATTAATCAGCAAAAAGTGAAAAATCAAGTGATTATATCCAATAGTGCAGAAAAAGTATTTGACAAACTAATATACCCATTCGTGATTAACTAACAAACAAAAACCAACAACAAAGAAACCACAAACATTTCAGAAAACCATAATAGAAAAAAACTTCCTCAACTTATTAAAGAGCATCAGTAAGAAATATAAAACAAGCACAAAATGCTGAAAAGCTGAATGTTCTGCCCTAAGACTGCAAACAAGGCAAGATATCCATTCTCATCAGCATTATGCAAAATGTAACTGGAAACTCAAGCTAGTGAAATAAGGTAAGAAAAGGAAATAAAAGGCATGCTTTTTAAAAAGGCTGTAATAAAACTGCCCTTATTTGCAGATGATATAATAATCTACATAGAAAATTCCAAGTAATTTACAAAAACCCATAGGACTAGCAAGTAATGTCCCATGATAGAGAGCAGCATGCAAAAGTCAGTTGTTTCTATATATTAGCAACAAAAATGTGAAAATTAAATATAATATCATTTACAGTAGTTTGAAAAGAATGAAATACTTAGGTGTCAGTAGAATAAAGGGAAAGATATACCATGTTCATGGATTGGAAGACTTACCAGTAAAATTGTCAATTTTCTCCTAATTGACAAATAGGCTTAGTTAAATTTCTATTATCATCCCAGAAGATTTCTTGTAGATACAGGCATGACCACCCTAAAATTTATATGGAAAAACAAAGAAGCTGGAATAGTTAAAACAATTTTGAGAAAGAAGAATAAATTGGGAGAAAGCAGGCTACTCAGTTTCAAGAATCATTATATCATTACACTAGTCAAGACTGTGTGGTTTTTCTGGAGGGTAGATATAAAGATCAAGAGAGCAGAATAGAGATGTGAAAAATAACCCCACACAAGTGCAGACGACTTACTTTTTACAAAGGCACAAAAGCAGTTCAATGAAGGAAGGATAGTCTTCCAATAAATAGTGCTGGAACAATCGGACATCTAATGGGGTGGGGGGAAGAGGAAAGAAAAAAAATCTTGTTATACAAAATGGATGAAAAGACTCAAGTGCTAAATGTAAATATGTAAAGCTTTAAGCAGATAACAGTAAGAGAAAATCTTCAGAACCCAGGGCCTAGCAAAGTACTCTTGGATATCACACCAAACACACAATCCACTAAAAAATAATAATAAGTTGGCTTCATCTAAATTAAAAGCATTTGTCGTGTGAAAGATCCTATAAGGAGGGTAAAAAGGCAAGATGCAGACTGGTATAAAATTTGTGCAAATCACATACGTGACAAAGGCATTATATCTAGCCTATATTAAGAACTCTCAAAACTCAACAGAAGAAAAAAAAAAGAACACTTAAATTAGAAATGGGCAAGAGTCAGGAATCCATCCATCACTGATTGCAAATAATCACATCTTTTAAACACTACTTTTAAGGAAATGAAAGCTAATACCAGGCGGAGACATCACTACACACCTATTAGAATACATACAATAAAAAATAGTGTCAACACCAAATTCAGACAAAGGTGGAGAGAAATGGAATTTCACATATCACTGGTGGGAATACAAAATGATAGTCACCCTAGAAAACAATTTGCCTTTTTACGTTTTATTTATGAAACTAACCACGTGATTACTATTTGAACCCATTATTTCAATCATGGGTATTTATTCCAGGGAAGTAAAACCATATGTCAGCACAAAGACCTGAATATGATTATTCATAGCAGCTTTATCTGTGATAACTCAAACAGGAAAACAACCCAAAGTCCTCCAGTAATAGGTGAATGGTTAAACAATTATAATATATCCAGGCAGTGGAATACTACTCAGCAATAAAAACAGAGTGATTATGCACACATTAAATTGATGGATCTCAAGGGCATTAAGCTCAGGGAAAAAAGTAAATCTCAGAAGTTCACGTACAGTGTGATCCCATTTACAGTCTCCACAGGACACAAGTAGAGAGATGGGAAACAGATGAGTGGATGCGGGGATTTAGAGATTGGGCACATGTTAGAGGAGGACTAAGGGGGTAGGAGTATAAAAGGGGCACTGGAAGGGACTCTCTGGTGACGGACTAGCTCTGTGTCTCTGTGTCTGAATTGGAGTGATGGCTATATAAATTTATGTATGTGGACAAAATGGGGTAGAACTACACATGCACATTTTGCCCATATTAAATCCTGTGTCAAATCCCATGCAGCATATTTAGGCAAGATGTAACCATTGGGAGAAATCATTGGGGGAAGGGTGCACATAATCTCTTTGTGCTAAGTTTGCAACTTCCTGTGAATCTATAATTAATTCAAAATTAAAATCTTATAAAAGGAGGGGATACTATTAGCTCATGAACAGTGTAGATACATTGATGAGTTCTCATGCAAGGAACGGATTTTCTCTCTATGCTCTTACACATAGTTGGCCACAGATGCGCAGATTTGTGAGTTCATTGTGATTTGACCTAAAGGGAGCTTGGACCTTCATGCTCAGGTGCATTAGAATCGTAGCCAGATGCACAACTCCAATTGCCGAGTTTTTCTCACTTACCCCAAAGGCGGCTGTGGCAGAAAGGATGGCTGTGGAAAAATAACTCCAGGTGTGACACCCCAGGGCATATCACCTTTCTGTTGTAGTCAAGGTTTGAACCAGATTTCTGGGTTCTCTTCAGTAGATTCAGCACCTAGTCATTGAGCACTGACTGCCCTACAACACACAGTGTGTCAGGCAGCACCTTCCCAGCACCCACTTGCAGAAGGAGTACACGGATTACTGGGAGGTCCTGGTCTGGACTCTGATTCTACCGTCTCAACTTCAGGAGCCTCCCCTTTGGGGCACGCGGCCAGGCACCAATCCATTCATCTCCAAACAAACCAAACCAAAACAAAACAGTTAAAAAAATCTGCTCAAGGATCTGAAATAAGCCACAACTCATAACATATTTGTGTGGATTCTTGACTTTGGCACCAGTAACAATTCTGCCTGAAAAATTAAATTTATTTTTATTGATATTTTTAAAATTTTTTAACTTTTAAAAATTTATTATTGAGAGAGAGAGACAGAGCATGAGTAGGAGAGGGGCAGAGAGAGGAGACACAGAATCTGAAGCAGGCTCTAGGCTCTGAGCTGTCAGCACAGAGCCTGATGGGGAGCTCGAACTCACAAACCGTGAGATCATGACCTGAGCCAAAGTCGACCACTTAATGAACTGAGCCAACCAGGCGCCCTGAAAAATCAAATTTAAGAAGCACAAAAATGTACATAGGTTTTGACCTAATAGTAGTTCATAAAATCTATCCTAAGGAAATTCTTCAAAATGGGGGCTCAAACCATATGCAAGATGTTAATCATTAATATTAAAATATAAGACACAAACTAAACACAAAGTGTTTTAGTACAGGAATTACAGCATATTCCCAATTATGGAAACTATGTAACATTTTATTAAAATATTGAATGGAAAAATGAGGAAAAATGTATACATTGTAGATTTATGTCTGTATTTTAAAATTATAGATTAAAAAGGAAAAAGAGGGATGGGGGGCACCTGGGTGGCTCAGTCGGTTAAGCATCCAACTTTGGCTCAGGTCATCATCTCATGGTTTGTGAGTTTGACCCCTGCATCAGGCTCTGTGCTGACAGCTTAGAGCCTGGAGCCTGCTTCAGATTCTGTGTCTCCCTCTCTCTCTGCCCCTCCCCCACTTGCACTGTGTGTGTGTGTGTATGTGTGTGTGTGTGTCTCAAAAATAAAAATTAAAGCAGTTTTAAAATTTAAGGAAAAAAGAACAAAGGGAAAAGATCTGAAGGGATACACTAAATCTTGCTGGTTTTGTGTTACGCAAGTGGAGTGTCAAGCCTCCAGCACTTCCCCTTTCTTGTATCCTCCGTTACCTGCTGCCAGTCCGGCAGCTGCCATACCCCATCACAATATACTTTTTGAACATAACAGATACAATTAGATTTCTCTTGGTTACTGTCCCTAAGTCGATTCCTACCTCTTGCCAAAGGCACAACACACACAACCACACGTCCCAAGGATAACTTCTTTCATCAGTTTGGTATGCTTCTCTTGGAAGCTCCTTTTGCATACATTGACAGCACATGTTGTTATGTGTGTTCACATAAGTGGCATCCTATTATAGGGACTGTTTTGTTATTTGATGTTTATATTCAACAGGGACTTGGAGATCATTTGATGTTAATATCCATCTTTATGCCGATATCCACCCATTATTTTAATAGTCAGATTGGATCCTACACTAGAGTTTTTTAACCATCTTTCCGTTGATGGATGTTTAGTTGTTTCCATTGTTTTGCTATTTTAAAACTCTGCAATGGACAGTAAAGTCTAGGTTTCAGAAGTTCACAAATGTCTTGTAATGTGATTATATTAATTTTATAATGAAGAACACAGTTCAAAACAAAATGATATGATTATATTAACAATCATGTTATTAGGAAATCAATCATGCATTTTATAAAGCATTAGAGGGAAAAATGTACTTCGGATGGGAAACTCTAATTATCGTATATTAAATGCAAACCTGAATGACTCTCAAGTGTTTTCAGTATTCTTTAAATATATTTTAATTTACATTTTAAAGACAATATTTGTGCAAAGGCAATGCATTACTTTCCAGAAGTTCCGGGAGTAAAATTAACCCACAGATACAGCTTTGCTAGGAAATTTTAATAATTATATTATATTCCTGTTGAGACTCTAGTAACGGTGATTTTTTTTTTATTTTGTTTGTCAGGTATTTTGGATCTCAGTTAGTCCTGTTGTAATTGCAGAGATGGAAAAATCCACCAGGCTTCAGAAGGGCTACATTTCAACCTTCCAAGATGCAGACATCCTAAGTTTTCTAGAGCTGAAGTAATTGTATAATTAACCTCCCCTGTCCCTCTACTCAGCAAATGGTAGGTAGGACTCACTCCCCAATGAAGATTAATAATCATTTGAGGGAATTTCTAATTATCCTTGTATCCAACTGACACAAAACCTGATTTGGTGATAAATGTGTTTATTTAACATAAAAGAGGAAAATTGGAAAATAAGAATCATGTTCTATCAGGAATACATTCACACACACACACACACACACACACACGCACACACACTATACCTTCCAGGTTAGTGCCTCTACGAAACAATCCAGGGCACGAGTAAACAGGCATTTAATAAACTGCTCAAAATTAGCTAGGTAATGAAAAAGGAAAACTTAACTTAAATCTACAGATAATGAGGTTGCTTGGCTTATAATCTAAGCTAAGTCAAAAGGTCAACTGAAGGACAGGTTATGAACGGCACAGAATCTATAGCCGGTTCTTCTCCATGTCCCATTCTATTGCCTTAGTGTATGCAGTCACCCCATCCTGCCTGCACAATGACAATGCCCTGTTCTCGGCCGTTCCGACCTGACACACACACCGCATCTGTTCACACTGACCCGTCCAAAATCCAGTTCTGGTCATCTGCTCAAACCCAACAGAGTTACACGAAGTCTTTCACAGAAACTCGCTTCCCCTTAAGAGTACCTACCACCAGGGCTTTCAGAATCCACGTCAGCCCCGTCCCTGGCCGCAGGTCTGCCCCTTGCCTGCCCCCTTTGCAGGTTCTGTCCCCCGCCGCCCCCCGGCATGGATCTGCTTGGAGCTGTCCACACTCCATGCTTTCTCCCCTCTTTGTTCTGTTCAAACACTCTGGCTGGAATGCCTTCTCTCACCTGACCTGGCCTGCTGAGGTCTCTTCATCACTTCTGGTTGTTTAAATTTTTTTAATGTTTATTTATTTTTGAGAGAGAGAGAGAGACACAGAGTGTGAGTGGGGAGGGTCAGAGAGAGAGGGAGACACAGAATCCAAAGCAGGCTCCAGGCTCCGAGCTGACAGCACAGAGCCCGATGCAGGGCCGAACCCACAAACTATGAGATCATGCCCTGAGCTGAAGTCGGACACTTACCTGACTGAGCCCCCCAGGCGCCCCAGAGATCTCTTCATCTTTTAAACCCAATCACCGCCTCCAGGAAGCCTTTCCTGACCTTGCCCTCCATGCTGGGTTAAGTGACTCCACCCCCAGGAGTAGTTATATGTGAGGAGTTCACCCCTAACCACCATCACAACTCCAATCCACTGTTCCCAATCGTCCTGTTACTCTGCCTGCCTTGGCTACCAGGATCATGTCCACCATGAACATTTTGTCCAGCCGAAGCAAATGTCTTCTGTGTGGTGATTATTTACAAACACGTCCTAAAGAAGTAGAGGTCATGACTCTCAGAGGCAACTCAGGAAGGTAGTTTTGCTGGGGCTCAGTAGTGGGGGCCCAGTGCCCAGCTGTCCCAGGATCTAATTGGACGGGACAGAATTTCAGAGCTCCAGAGGTATAGTGTGTGCATTATGCTTAACACTAACTTCCTCCAATGCGACTCACCCATTTACCCAGCCCAAGAGCTGAGTTTTCTGTACCAAAATGAGAGACACCTCAATGTTAAAGCCAGGGGCACCTCGGTGGCTCAGTCGGTTAAGCGTCCAACTTTGGCTCAAGTTGGTTCATGAGTTTGGCTCATGGTTCATGAGTTCAAGCCCTGAATGGGGCTCTGTGCTGACAGCTCGGAGCCTGGATTCTGCTTCGGATTCTGTGTCTCCCTCTCTCTCTGCCCCTCCCCGACTCACACTCTGTCTCTACTCAAAACTAAACATTAAGAAAATTAAAAAATCAAACAAAGTTAAAGCCTCATGGCATAGGTTTGAGTTAAAAATACAACAAAAACAAACTCTTTATGTACAAGCCAAATCTACTCATGGCAAGAAGTTTCCTGTGTGATGTGTAATTTGAACGTTTATTAAGATTTCATTTGGATTTGACTGTTTTGGAGCCTCTCGCTGTTTTCCTGTATAACACAAACAGTGGAACGGCCCAGGATTATAAGCAAAGTGTTTTGTGCTGGCTCCCCAGAGCTCTTGCCCAAATGATTAACAGATACCATATGCAGTTAAATTCAGGACGAAAACTAAGTTTTTCCTAGTTATCCACTACCATAGAAAGTGCTGAGCAAGCAAGATTCAGTCCCTGTTCTTTAGGACTCAATTCTCATCAGAGAGAGGGAGAGAGAACCACAGACACACACACACACACACACACACACACACACACACACACACAAGCTACACCGTGGAAAGGGCTTTCACAGGCACCTGTTCCGGATGTTATGACAGCACAGGGGAGGGGGGTGGGGAAGGGCAGATGTCCTAGGCAGGGGATGCAAGACTTCAGTGAGATCCCGCCGAAGGTGGACCCGAGAAGTAACTTCTACCTGTCTGTCATTTTCCCGGATGTAAATGTTCTTTAATGACTGATTATCCTGTGAACTGGATGAAACAGTTTGTGCAGCAATAAACCTGGTCCTTGTAACATAATTAAAGATACAAAGTGATGTGTGGGTGAAAACGGTGTAGGTAAGAACGTGTGGTCTTCCTGTGGAGACGACGTGACCCTGGAGGGCCCGGAGGACATTTCCTGGAGGAGGCGGGCCTGGGCTGGGTCTACACAACACCGTATCAGGGCATGTGGGGGGTCAAGTGCCAGGGTACGTTGTAGCCAGAAAAGAGCTGGAAAGTGAATAGCCAGAATGATAAACACAGAATTAAGACAAAGGGATGGAGGAGGGCCTGGGGGGCTCAGTCGGCTCAGTGTCCGGCTTTGGCTCAGGTCATGATCTCACGGTTCGTGGGTTCAAGCCCTGCGTCGGGCTCTGTGCTGACAGCTAGCTCAGAGCCTGGAGCCTGTTTCGGATTCTGTGACTCCCTCTCTCTCCGACCCTCCCCTGCTCGTGCTGTCTCTCTCTCTCTCTCAAAAAAAAAAAAATTAATAAAAACAAACAGAAGAAAAAAAAGACAAAGGGATGGATGCAAAGGCTGGGAACAGAGGTGACGAGCACAGTGCTTAGAAAATGCTGCACGCCAAGGACATCAAGGGTGACTGTCTGCCAGCCACAGACTTGCTGTGTTTAAGTCATGCACAATTTGTGGTCATGATCTCTGCTACTAACTCCAAATCTGGCCCCAGTTTCCAGCGAAGGGCATTCTTCCTCTCTCAAAGCATCACACATGTCATCTTATCGTTGTGTGCAGCGCCCTGTTTCCTCGGAACACCTGAGCTCAAGGGATGATGCCCGAGTGTCCCCAGACCCAGACACAGCACCTGGGACATACCGGGCACGTGGGGGCTTTTGCAGTCGGAACTCTGTAGAATGGCTCTTGTGAGGCTCGTTAAAGTTCATGGAGTGACTGGCAGATGCCCCTCTGCACAGCCTGGCGTTTTTAACCAGCTGCTAGGGATGGTGGACCGGGACCCAGAACCACACAGGAAGGTGCCTTTGCACCTAGTGATGACTGGCCCACCCGGCCAGCAGATACACAGTATGGCGCCTTCCGAAAGGAACCTTAGGGGTGCCAAGACTCTCTCTTGTCTTCACGGCAGGTGTGGAGGGACTCGCCTGCCAGGTTAAACCGCTAGCATGGCAGACCCCGGTGCTCTCTCTGCCCCCAGACGCTGTGGGGGAGGGGACTCAGCTGGGTGCTCAGAGCACCAAGCACATATCACCTATTGATTCGGAGCCATGACGTTCCCCCCTTCTGAGACCGACCGCCCCCCCCCCCCACGCCATGTACACCTGGATGCCGCCAGGCCTGGCCATCTCCTCCTGCCCTTGTCCTGCCCTCCTCGCTCCTGGAACTTGCTAGGATGTGCTGGCACCCGGCCTGCCTGAGTGGGGCCGCTGAAGACCGAGATTAGCCGGGATGGGTCCATTTGACAATCAGCAGGCCGCTCCAGCACCTGCGGTCTGAGTCACTGCCTTTTAACTGTTTATTAAGTGGTGACAGTGACAGCTAAATCGTGAAGAGGAAGGGCCCTTTCTCTGTGTGTTCCGGTAACGTCATGTCCCACTGAAGAGGCCAGCGCATGATTAACACGGTGGCGCTGGCAGAGGAGGGGCTGCGGGGACCCAGCGCCAAGCAGATCTCTCTCCCCGGGTCTCCCGGGGACCCGCTTCGACACCAGTCATTCCAGTCCGTCGGCCTCTCTTCGGTAGCCCTGGCCTTGGGCAGCTTCGACAGGCGGGTGTTTGGAAGAGATCAGGGGCCCTTTTAGCAAATGAAGATTCCCTCGCTGTTGTTACCGGCTTCTTATAACATTATTATTATTATTATTATTATTATTATTATTACTTGAAGAGCCTTGGGAAGTGTTCCCACAAGCTCACAAGCAGGTGGCCTTGTCCGAGGGGCTTATCTGGGGTGGGGTCCACCCACCTGAAGGTGGGACAAAGTTAACGCTGGCCTGGAAAGGAGCCGTTACAGGAGGGCAGGACCTGAGATGGATGGGGCTTTCTTCAGGTTTGCCTTCCGTGAGACCTGCCTGCCCCCCAGGGACCAATTTCTGAGTGTCAGGGAAACACATGCGCGGCCTTTGCGCATGCACAGGCGGGGGCACACACTCACACACACACACACACACACACACACACACTTTTGTAATTGCACATATACTGCTTTCTACAACCAAGGCCAAGTTCTCCATGCAGGTAGGACTCACGAGAGAAGACCCACGAGGCAGGTGCCCTGGAATTTAGCCCCTAGAGACCTGGATTCAAAACCCCCCAGCCCTTTACTCCACGCTCCGAAATTTCATCTTGGATCACTCTCTTGGTTCACCCGCGCCTAAGTTTTTTTCATGCTCAAAATGAGGAGGCTAGTAATCTCTACCTTAACGGATGGTTTCAAAGTCAATGAGTGTATTCGGGATTGCTCACCCTCAGCACTATTGATGTTGGAGCCAAATCATTCTTTGCTGTGGATGCTGTTCTGTGTATGCAAGCCGCCTAGCAGGACAGGGCATGGAGGTCAAAGAGAACAAGGAAGAAGTAACAATGTTCACACAGGACGTAAGCGGGCATACTATACATTAAGAAGCCCGGGGCCCCGTTTCAAAGCTATAGGTTAGGAAATCTGATTAATTTAGCCTGACAACATGTGGGCTCCATACTACCGTGAACATGCTGTATTAAATTAAACAAATTCTGTTTCTTTCTTCCTAGTAAAGGGGAGGGAAAAAAAGAAAATGAGTAACACATTAAATTGCCAGGATATTAATTATACAGAGCTCCATATTAAATGTTATGTATCTAAGGAGCTAATTTTCTTCACAATGTTATTATTACTTGTTACTTGCATAGCACCATTGATGTAAACATACTGTTTTATAAATACTCCCGTAAAGTTTATTGCTTTTATATGAGCATGCCATATAATTATGCATTTACCTTCTAATAAGCGATATGAGAAGCACAGCTCACTCACGGCAAAACTCCACTGCACCCGCATCCATCTGACTTTCTAAAAATCTCTGGGTAGCAACAACAGTCATGTTGTGCTAGAAACAGAACTGGTATCATCCAAGTAAACAAGAGTCTCAAGAAAAATCTATTTTTGTTATTTTTTTTCTACTTTAAGGAAACAGGCCACTCTTTCTCAGAAAGAGTTTCACACCGTGGGGTATTTTTTGGAGGAGGGTATTTTTGGTTTTGTGTTTGCACCTCCCCTGGGCTGATCTATCCCTGTCAAGTCTACATGGCAAGTTGCACGTGGGTGGAAAGATAAACCACACTGAATGTTCTCGTTGTGAGTTAGGTCACCTTAAATACCGCATGGCAGGCTTCTGCAGAAGGGAGAAAATGCAACAAAGAGAAAACACACACACACACACACACACACACACACACACACACACACAAATGATTGACAGGCCAATGTGGATTCTATTCTAAAAGGTAACTTAGCTTCTTCAGCTCAGATCACTCCTGTGAGCAAAAGCCCTTCCTGTCCTTTGTCCGCCATGGGCAGGGAAGATGGCGGGCAAAACGCCCAGTGGCTGGACGCTCTGATGAAATGGCCACTGACGTACCCTGTGCAATGAGCCTGAGAGCTCAGATACATTAGCAGGAAGCCCCTTGGAGAACGCAGTACAGTCACTGTGTTGGTCAAAAATATTAGCAACTTTGAGGCTCTTTTCCTTTGACACCCTCACAGGGTTTGTAGCACTAGACATCTAAGGCCCTGCAAATGTTTATTTTTAAAAAGTGCATCAATGGTGTGTACCAGACAGGACACTGCAAAGAGCAGGCAATAAATAATCTTCCCACTCCATCATTAGGACTGAAGTCCTCGACTTTAACAATAAGGACAGCCTCGCTACTTATTTATGTATTAAGAAAATGGCTCTGAAGTGAAAACTACGTATCCCTGCGCATGTGGGCAGGTCGACCGGAGCTTAGACCCTGAAGACCTGGATTCCAACCCCCCGAGTCTGAGGATGTGAAGTAGCAGGTGAACTTGTCCGTTAGATAAGGTTACAAGGCCTGAAAATCTCCCAACTGAGCTCCTCGAAAATTCCAGAGTAGGAGCCCGTGGTAATGAGTGATATTGATCTTGCGAAAATAAGTGGTGATTCGAAATAAAACCCAGATTAATCTTTTATTTGTTGTTTATTATTTTTTTATTTTATTATTATTTTTTTTAATTCTGACTCTTTATTTTTTTTCCATAATATTTTATTGTCAAATTGTTTTCCATATAGCACCCAGAGCCCTTCCCCTTAAGTGCCCTCAACCATCACCACCACCTCTTTTCCCCCC
>NC_043703.1:160413268-160422282 GCF_006229205.1 Suricata suricatta
GACAGAAATGCTGATGCATAGGAGCACATGTACCCCAATGTTCATAGCAGCAATGTCAACAATAGCCAAAACATGGAAGGAGCCTAAATGTCCATCACCTGATGAATGGATCAAGAAGATGTGGTATATATTCACGATGGAGTACTACATGGCAATGAGAGGGAATGACATATGGCCCTTCGTAGGAAAGTGGATGGACTCTGATTATTACCTTTTATCTTGATTATTGCCTTTTAAAAGTTATTAAGTCATATATAGAACTAAATGAAAAGATTTTTTTTTGTCTAGTATCTTCAATTGATAAGCTGGGTGAACTGAAATTTTAGGAAATTGCATAGTTTTCCTTGTAGTCACCAGTAGGCTATCACATATTATTGTTTTTTCTAGTTCTTCTGGGGAGTACCCCAGAACATCCTCTCATTCAGCTGACCCACTCTTCACCTACAGGGTACCAACAATATTCCAGAAAGACCTGGCATTTAAGGCCTTCAGGTGAGCTCATGAGATGGTTCTGGTGGGCAGTGTATCCTTGCCCTTTAATAAATGAGAACACTCATCTGTATCTGCTCTCAAGACAGGGTAGCTGTGATGTCTATCCAAGAACATAAAGTCTTTATATTTGCTTCACCCCTTTAAAATTTTGTCTGAGCTTTAGATAAAGATGCATGCCCCTGTTAGAGAACTGGAGAGCTCTGTGATTTTGATGAGCTTTGTTTCTCATTCATAATGCCTTACCTCTATATCATCTCTGTGGGTTGAAAAAAAACCACTAAGATGTCCTCCTGCTTTCCTCAGCTCCTCCTAGAGCCTTCTCAGAGCAAAGTGTGGAGGCCTGGCTTCATGGTGTCCCTAGGAGATGGATGCTGCCTTCCCTTCATGAGACCTATTTGTAGGTTATCATAACCTACTGCCCAAGCTGAACAAGATCCTGTAGTGAGAAGCTGGATACTGTCCAGAAATAGTCTTCAGTGAGAACCAGACAAGAAGGGGAAAATATTTTGGAGAAGCCAGGTTATTACTGTACTGTGGTAACTCCTGTATTTCCTACTAACCTTAGCAGTTAGTAGAAATCATAAGTAAGCATTAAGTTAGGGTAATAACAGGATAAAATCAGATAATAACAAATAAGAGTCTTCTATTCATCCCACCAGGAACTGTACTTTGTTGCTATTATTCTATAGTATTGTGCACAGTCTTCCTTCCAAAGCAGCCCATGTACACTAGACCTTGCCTTGGAGTTGTATGAGCACACTGTCTTCCTGGTGGCTAGGAGGCAAAAATGGATTTTCTTGGAAGCAAGGGTGACTGGGGAATCTCTCTCCTGTTTTCTGAGTAGCATGTATATTTGGGTGAAGAGAGAAATAGAAGTGAAAGGGCTAGAGAGAGCTGTGTGAGATGGTAGGGGTGCTGCAGAGTGGCTCTTATATGTTTAGTGATACTTGTTAAGGATAACAAGTTAGACTTTATTCAGAAGCTTAGTAAGAGTTGTAGAGACCACTGTAGTGGGGGAGAGAGATTGAGTTTGAAAATTAGGACTTTAAAGCTAAGGAACAGGGTGGGGGTTAGTGGATGAAAAACTGCTAAGAGGAAATATCAGGGGTTAGAGGAGACTGGCCAAACTGACCACACTGAATTCTTGCTGAAGGCAGGCCAGAATGATCAGACATCAATTATGGGATGGTGGAGCATGAGGAACCTGATCAGCTTTGAGTGTGATCAGGTATGGAGAATGTAGATTCTGACTAAATTAATCTACCAGGATTCTTGCTAAAACTGGCCAATATAGAGGTGAACACAGAAGTCCCAAAGTCAGGGCTTAGTCTTAGAGAAGAGAATTCAAAGGCACATGACTAAAATTGGTCAAATGGAGTCTCTCTGTCAGTCATTAACCCTTATGAAGGCTAGTTTAAGCTTCCAGTGGGCTCCTCAGAAAACATAGTAGATTTCCCATGTTTCTGGAAGCTCACAGACCTTCTCCCAGGACCCTAAGCTGAGAACTTGCTGTGGGTGTTTTTGAAAGGAGATATCAGAGGTCAGAGGCCCCCTCAAAGGCCCCCCAGAGCGTCAACTGCTGCTGGTATCTACAAAAGGTGGGGGCAGACTGGGGAAAAGCTAACCTATGTACCAGAGTTTGGACCTTTGAAGGTGATTCTCAGCAAAGGGGTGTTATTTTTTGCAAGTCTGAGTCAGGAAGTGATTCTGGCCTGGTTTTGAAAGTCATTAGTGGTCTCATTGTTCTCACGAGTGAAGAACCCCATTGTTCTTCCTTCTTGACTTCTGGCCAGACCCCTGGATGTACCAAGCTGGGTAAGAGGCCTGGATGACAGACACTAGGGGTGTGTGTTTTAGTGGAAAGTGCTCTTGGAGAAAGCCCCAATATGGATTAACTGGAGAATAACAAAGCTACCTTTTCCTCTATGAGATTTTCTGTGTAACAATTGGGCTTTGTCACCTTAGTAATTGCAGGGGTTATTTTAGAAACTTTGTGAAACAGGAAGTGGCTGTGATTGCAAGCAGTTGAGGTTCTTTGTTCCTGTGTTCAAGGCTCTCAGGTCATTAGGTGAATAATGGTCAGCAAGCCAGGTTATATATAACCAGGTGAATTAGGCTCATTCACTGGCCTTCCTCCTTTTCCTCTCTCCCTACTCCTCTCTCCTTCCCTTCTATTCTTTTTATTTGTTTCTTGACATATGGTCCATTTTCTATCACACCCTTCATAGTAGCCCTGGGCTCCCAAAATACATAAAGGAAACACTATACACATTAAAGGATTTTGTCCCCTCCTGTTCTTCCTCTCTTATATCCTAAGCTCCTTATACTACCTCATAATTATGTTGTCCAATATAGTAGCCACTAGCCACTAGTGTGCCTCTTTAAATTTAGATTTATGTTAATGAAGGAAATAGCATTAAAGTTTTACTACCTCATTCACACCAGCCACATTTCAAGTGCATAATAGTCAAATGTGATACACGGCTACCATATCAGACAAGATAGATATAAAACATTTCTATCACCATATAGAATTTGATTTGTCAGTACCACTCTAGAAATTAGGGGCAATCATTCATTCATTTGGTCCCAAATGCTGGAGAAAATACAATGGCACACCTAGATAGATTATTTTTAAATTTTTAAAAAATTCTTTAATGTTTATTAATTTTTGAGAGAGAGAGAGAGGGAGAGAGAGAGAGAGAGAGAGAGAGAGAGAGAGAGAGAGAGAGAGAGCGTGCGCGTGTGCGCTAGTGGGGGAGGGGAAGAGAGGGTGGGAGACACAGAATCTGAAGCAGGCTCCAGGCTCTGTGCTGAGAGCCTGCAAGCCTCAAACCCATAAACTGCGAGATCATGACCTGAGCAGAAGTTGGATGCCTAACTGACTGAGCTACCCAGGCACCCCTACATAGATTTATTTTTAGTGAATGATCAATCTTAAAAGTTTCATACTTTATCAAATGACACTGGTCCCATTTTTACCATGAAAATGGGTCCAAAGGGGCTTCACTTCCTTACCTCAGTTCAACTAAGCAAAAGTTGTGTCAAAGAAAAATTGCATATCTTAAACAGTAAGGAAGACTATTTAATATTATTGGCAATGGGGGAGAAACTGAACTTAACTCCAGATACAACAGGGGAAGCTAGGAATCTATAGTAGGGTGAGGATGAGGATCGAAAACAACCAATGGAAACTTGCTTGGGTATCAGGAGTGAAGGGATTCTCTCAATACACTGGGCTCACCAGGCCAAGGTTGAGGACTAATCAAGAAGAGGGCTCAGAGGAGCCTGATTCAAGTTTGGTCAAAGAGGAAGTCCTGGCCAGTGTTAACTGAAACTGGCATTGGATAGGCTCTACAGTACATTTAAGGATAAGCCCAAGAGTACTACAGTTGAGGTAGAAATGAAGGCCTCTCTTCAGGCTGTTGTGGATTTGCTCCATGCCCAGCAATAGCACATTGACTATTGTTCAGAAGTACTTTGTTCATGTGTCTTTTCCCCCACCACACATAGGTCACTAGGGCAGCTGCCCACACTGTGACAACCAGAGCAGAGTCAATGGTCACACTCAGAGGAACAAGAATATGATTAATCAGGAATTCAGTGGAGGAAGGTCTAGGGGGGCTCACAAAGTGAGAAGGTTCATGGAAAACATAATCAAGTTAGGTCTTGAAAAATGGCTTTGATTTGGGTAATGGGAAAGGCAAGAGACTTTTTTAAAAAAAAATATAGTTTATTGTCATGTTGGTTTCCATAAAACAACCAGTGCTCATCCCCACAAGTGCCCTCCTACATGTCCATCACCCCCATTCCCCTTTCCCCCTCCCCCTTCAACCCTCAGTTTGTTTTCAGTACTCAAGAGTCTCATGATTTGCCTCCCTCCCACTCCCTATTTTCTCCCCTGCCCCTCCCCCATGCCCTCTGTTAAGTTTATCCTGTTACACTTATGAGTGTAAACATATGGCATCTGTCCTTCTCTGCCTATTTCACTTAGCATGACATCCTCGAGGTCCATCCATTTCCTACAAATGGCCAGATTTCATTCTTTCTCATTGCCATATACTATTCCATTGTATATATAAATCACATCTTCTTGATTCATTCATTAGTTGATTGACAATTAGGCTCTTTCCATGATTTGGCTATTGTTGAAAGTGGTGCTAATAACGTTGGGGTACATGTGCCCCTATGCATCAGCACTTCTGTATCCCTTGGGTAAGTCTCCAGCAGTGCTATTCCTGGGTCTTAGGGGAGTTCTACTGATAAGTTTTGAGGAACGTTCACACACACTGTTTTCCAGAGAGGCTGTACCAGTTTATATTCCCACCAACAGTGTAGGAGGGTGCCTATTTCTCCACATCCTTGCCAGCATCTATAGTCTCCTATTTTGTTCATTTTAGCCACTCTGACTGGCATGGGGTGGTATCTCAGTGTGGTTTTGATTTGTATTTCCCTGATGATGAGTGACGCTGAGCATCGTTTCATGTGTCTGTTGGCCATCTGGATGGCTTCTTGGGAGAAGTGTCTATTCATTTCTTCTCTCTACTTCTTCACTGGACTATTTGTTTTTAGGGTGTGGAGTTTGGTGAGTTCCTTATAGATTTTGGAAACTAGCCCTTTATCTGATATGTCATTTGCAACTATCTTTTCCCATTGCATTGGTTGCATATTAGTTTTCTTGGTTGTTTCCTTTGCAGTACAGAAGCTTTTTATCTTGATGAGGTCCCAATAGTTCATTTTTGCTCTTGATTCCCTTGCCTTTGGGGATGTGTCAGGTAGAAATTGCTGCGGTTGAGGTGAAGGAGGCTGTTTCCTGCTTTTTCCTATAGAGTTTTGATGGTTTCCTGTCTCACATTCAGGTCCTTCATCCATTTTGAGTTTATTTTTATGTGTGATGTAAGAAACTGGTCTACTTTCATTCTTCAATATGTTGCTGTCCAGTTTTCCCAGCACCATCTGTTAAACAGGCTGTCTTTTAAACAGACACTTCTCCAAAGAGGACATCCAGATGGCCTACAGGCACATGAAACGATGCTCAACATCACTTATTATCAGGGAAACACAAATCAAAGCCACACTGAGATACCACCTCACGCTACTCAGTATGGCTAAAATGAACAAATCAAGAGACTATGGATGCTGGCGAGGGTATGGAGAAAAACACTTACACTGTTGGTGGGAATGTAAACTGGTGCAACCACTCTGGAGAACAGTGTGGAGGCTCCTCAAAAAACTATCAATAGAACTCCCTTATGACCCAGCAATAGCACTGCTAGGGATTTACCCAAGGGATACAGAAGTGCTGATGCATAGGAGCACATGTACCCCAATGTTCATAGCAGCACTGTCAACAACAGCTAAAACATGGAAAGAGCCTAAATGTCCATCACCTGATGAATCGATCAAGAAGATGTGGTATATATATACAATGGAGTATTACGTGGCAGTGAGAAAGAATGAAATCTGGCCATTTGTAGGAAAGTGGATGGACCTCAAGGGTGTCATGCTAAGCAAAATAAGTCAGGCAGAGAAGGACAGATACCATATGTTTGCATTCATAGGTCTAACAAGAGAACAGGAGAAACCTACTGGAGGACCAGGGGGAGGGGAAGAGGGCAAGAGAGTTGGGGAGAGAGAGGGAATCAAAACTTGAGAAACTATTGAATAATAAAAATGAACTGAGTGTTGAAGGGGAAGGGGAGGGTGATGGCGGAGGGCACCTGTGGGGAAGAGCACTGGGTGTTGTATGGAAACCAATTTGGCAATAAACTATTTAAAAAAAAAACCAGGCTGTCTTTTCCCCATTGGACACTCTTTCCTGCTTTGTCAAAGATTAATTGACCATACATTTGTGGGTCCAGTTCTGGGTTCTCTATTCTATTCCGTTGGTCTATATGTCTGTTTTTGTGACAATATCATTCTGTCTTGATGATGACAGCTTTGTAGTAGAGGCTAAAGTCTGGGATTGTGATGCCTCCTGTTTTGGTTTTCTTCTTCAATATTACTTTGGCTCTTTGGGGTCTTTTGTGGTTCCATACAAATTTTAGGTTTGTTCTAGGTTTGAGAAGAATGCTGGTGCAATTTCGATTCGGATTGTGTTGAATGTGTAGATAGCTTTGGGTAATAGTGACATTTTAATGATGTTTATTCTTCTGATCCATGAATTAATGAGCATAGAATGTTTTTCTATTACTTTGTGTCTTCAATTTTCTTCATAAGTTTTCTATAGTTTTCATTGTACAGGTCTTTTACACCTTTAGTTAGGTTTATTCCTAGGTATTTTATGGGTTTTTGTGCAATTGTGAATGGGATCAGTTTCTTGATTTCTCTTTCTGTTGCTTCATTATTGGTGTGTAAAAATGCAACCAATTTCTGTTTGTTGATTTTGTACCATGTGTCTTTGCTGAATTCGTGGATCAGTTCTAGTAGGCTTCTGATGGAGTTGGATGGGTTTTCCATAAAGAGTATCATTTCATCTACAGAAAGTATAAGTTTGACTTCATCTTTGCCAATGCTGATGCCTTTTATTTCCTTTTGTTGTCTGATTGCTGATATTAGGACTACCACCACTATGTTAAACAACAGTGGTAAGAGTGGACATCCCTGTTGTGTTCCTGATGTCTGGGGGAAAGCTCTCAGTTTTTCCCCACTGAGGATGATATTACCTGTGGACTTTTCATAAATGGCTTTTGTAATGTTTAAGTAAGTTCCTTCTATCCCGACTTTGTTGAAGGTTTTTGTTAAGAAAGGGTGCTATATTTTGTCAAATGCTTTTTCTGCATCCTTTGACAAAATCATATGGTGTTTATCTTTTCTTTTGCTAATGTGATGTATCACATTGATGAATTTGTGAATAATGAACCAGCCGTGTAACTCAGGAATGAATCCCACTTGATCATGGTGGATAATTCTTCTTACATGGTGTTGAATTAAATTTGCTAGTATCTTGTTGAGTATTTTTGAATCTGTATTTTTCAAGGATATTGGCTTGTAGTTCTCTTTCTTTTGTTGTTGGGTCTCTGTCTGGTTTGGGAATCAAAGTGATGTTGACTTCATAGAATGAGTCCAAAATCTTTCCTTCTATTTCTGTTTCTTGGAATAGCTTGAGAAGAATGGGTATTAACTCTGCTTTAAATGTCTCATAGAATTCCCCAGGAAAACCATCTGGCCCAGGGCTCTTATTCGTTGGGAGATTTTTGATAACTGATTCTATTTCTTCACTGGTTATGGGTCTGTTCAGATTTTTTATATCTTCCTGGTTTAAATTTGGTAGTGCGTGTGTGTTTAAGAATTTGTCCATTTCTTTGAGGTTTTCCAGTTTGTTGGCATGTAATTTTTCATAGTATTCCCTGATACGTTCTTGTATTTCTGAGGGATTGGTTGTCACACATCCATTTTCATTCATGATTTTGTTTACTGGGTACTCTCTATTTTCTTTCTGACAACCTGGCTAGAGCTTTATCAATTTTTTTTTTATTTTTTCAATAAACCAACTCTTGGTTTCATTGATCTGTTTAACTGTTTTCTTGGATTGCATATTGATTATTTCTGCCATGGCCTTTATTATGTCTCTTCTTCTTCTGGGTTTGGGGTGCTCTTGCTGCTCCCCTTCTAGTTCTTTTAGGTGCTCTGTTAGATTTTGAATTTGCGCTTTTTCTAATTTCTTGAAATAGGCCTGAATTGCAGTATAATTTCCTTTTATAGTTGCCTTTGCTGCACCCCAGAGAGTTTGGATTGTTGTATTTTCATTTTCATTTGCTTCCATATATTTTTTAATTTCTTCTCTAATTGCCTGATTGGCCCATTTGTTATTTAGTAGGGTGGTTTTCATCTCCATGTTTTTGTAGGTTTTGCAGAATTTTCCTGTGGTTGATTTCAAGTTTCATAGCAGTGTGATCTGATAATGTGCATGGTATCATCACAATTGTTTTATATTTATGGAGGGCTGCTTTATGACCCAGCATATGATCTCTTGGAGATCTCTTGGAGAATGTGCCATGCACACTTGAGAAGAAAGTGAATTCCATTCCTGAGGGAAAGACCTTGTAATTATTATATAATGTCCTTCTTCATCTTTTGTTACTGCCTCTACTTTAAAGTCCAGTTTATTTGATATAAGTATGGGTACTCTGGCTTTCTTTTGACTTCCAGTCGCATGATAGATATTTCTACATCCCCTTACTTTCAATCTAAAGGTGTACTCAGGTCTAAAATGAGTCTCTTGTAGACAGCAAATATATGGATTTTGTTTTCTTTTTTTATCCTACTTTCTCCTTGAGGGTTTTGATGGTTTCCTGTCTCACATTCAGGTCCTTCAGCCATTTTGATTTTATTTTTGTGTATGGTGTTAGAGACTGGTCTAGTTTCATTCTTCTACATGTTGCTGTCCAGTTTTCCCAGCACCATCTGCTAAAGAGGCAGTCTTTTTTCCATCGGATACTCTTTCCTGCTTTGTCAAAAATTAATTGACCATACATTTGTGGGCCCAGCTCTGGGTTCTCTATTCTATTCCATTGGTCTAT
>NC_043703.1:160422382-160437328 GCF_006229205.1 Suricata suricatta
TGTAGTAGAGGCTAAAGTCTGGGATTGTGATGCCTCCTGTTTTGGTTTTCTTCTTCAATATAATTTTGGCTATTCGGGGTCTTTTGTGGTTCCATACGAATTTGAGGATAGTTTGTTCTAGCTTTGAGAAGAATGTTGGTGCAACATTCTTCTCAAAACTAGAACATATTATTTTTTAATGTGTATTTGTTTTTGAGAGACAGAGAGCAATCAGGGGAGGAGCAGAGAGAGAGGGAGACACAGAGTCCCAAGCAGGCTCCAGGCTCTGCACTGACAGAGGTGAGCCGGATGTGGGGCTCAAACTTACTAATCGTGAGATCATGATTTGAGCTGAAGTTGGATGCTTAACAGACTGAGCCACCCAGGCACTCCCAAAATGATCTTTTAAGAATCTCTATCAGTTTTTTAAAGTATCTATCTTTTTTTCAGTCTAAGATATCTTTACAGATTTTTTAGTCTGGAGAAAAACTTTCAAGAAACTTTGTCGAGGTAATAGAATTAATCTAAGATATGTTTTAAACTCTCTATATGTCAATGATTTTATTTAATTCTCTATTTGAAAATAGATTTATGTTATACCTTGTTCAACCCATTTTCCCTGGCAGATATGATGTCTTCCCAATGGGAAGGGTCAAAATTCCTCAGCCACGTGAAGGAGGAGGTCAGAATGCGGGAAGGGTCAGGATGCTTAGCTAGGAAAGCCATCTGTTCCTTCCTCCTCACCCCTCACGCAATGAGTCCCCAGTGCAAGAGAAGTCCCGCCATACTGTCACTAACAAGTCACTCAGAGGAGCCATCCATTCTGTTCACTCAGACTTGTAACTTCAGGGTAGATTTTTTTTTTAATACTTTGAAATAAACACGTGAGGGATTTGCCAAACCCCCGATCACCTCAGATAGAAGTTGAGATAATTTAACACTTGATATTGTGAGAAGTACATTTCTTAGAAAAAATAATGTAAAACAAGAAAGTTTATCTAAGTAGTATGAGATAATAATTTAGATCAGAAATGGAAACGCATTACAGTAAAGTGACGTAAATAGAAAGAAAAGCAAGCGCATAGCTAGTCATTGTGTGCCTCGTGTTAAGAGAGTAGCGATCTAATTCCTTTCACATGGGAACCACCAGACAGGTCTCTGATTTATACGGTTTTCCTACCCCTGAAAACTTCATGTGTGAGCACTCTCTTCTCATCTTTGGTGGCTCAGGGCACAACCAGCTCGGTGTGAGATCCACGGGACATTGCAGTATTCAAGACCAAGTCTTAGAGTACATTTTACATAGGAATGCCACTGGGCTTTTGGGAGATTCCAAAACAACAGAAATCAGATCCTCCACCTGCCTTCCCTGTTCTCAACAATTTGAGCTGATGTATGGGTGCTAATTGTTACCTCTCGATCTCATTGTGGCATTTTCCAGGATGGTCCCCGATTAGAATCTCCTGGTCTATGGAAAGAGCATCTGTTAGCACAGAGAGGGTGAGCAGTGCTAAAACGGGGGTGCTAAGGGCACAGGGCAGGGCGCCTGATCCAGACTAAGGGGGTTCTGCAGGCTTCCTGGAGAAAGGGATTTTAATCACGAGTGGGACTTAGTTTGGTGACAGTGAGTTGGGCGGGCAGAGCTCCAAGACGACCAGATAACAGATGGGAAGGTTTGGTGTCAAAGAACCTAGAACATTCTAGGAGCTGAAAGAATCTCAGTGGATCCAGTACAGAGTACAAGGTAGTAGTGGGCTGGGAGGAGAGTAGGAAGGACTTAATGGTGGGGGAGGGGAGGTCCAGAGAGTTGAGTAGGAGCCAATCCTAATGTCTAAGAACCCTGACATACTTGTGAGCATGAGCATTTTATCCTCGGAGGGGTCTTCTAGATTGAGGGAGGAACCCAGAGAGAGAAAAGTTGAGCCCTGTCCCCTAAAGAGTCTCAACCTGACATTGGGCAGGTGGTCTATTCCAGGACCTTCCTTCCCAGGTCAGATGCCATTTATGGTCAGGAAACAAATGGCCTTAACAAAGAGATTGTAACAAATAGACCTAACCAATGAAAGGACTTAACATGAGGAAGAACAGAAATGCTTGATTGTTTCTGATTGAGTCTAGAGATTAATATTTAATTGAAAATATTAAAACATCATTACAATATTTTTTCACCTTATACATTTTTTCCATTAAATAAAAAAGAAAATATTTCAACCAAAAATACACTCTAATTTATCTCTTCTCCTGTTCTTTAGATGAAGATCACCATTTTGCTATTATAAGTGATCTACTTATGTAAAATTTCCCAGTGCTTTTGGATTATTCATTTGGGATTAGTTCCTAGACGTGGAATTTTTACTTTTTGTGTATCAATACACCTATATCTCTTTGTTCACATTACAAAATTTTTTCCAAGTGGATTCTACCAATTTACACTCAGACCCGATGCTGCAGAAGACGAGTGTTCTGGAGGACACGTGAGGACTTCCAGCCACACTGCGCTCCACACTGTATGGTCGTTCCTGGCGGAGAAGGGAGCTTGATGCTTGCAGATGCTTCTGGCAGCCCAGCGGAGGGACACAGAGATGAAAACATTGCGCTTCAGACACATCTTCACCTTTATGTTGTCAGGAATCGGTTCTCCATGGCATCTCTATGCATCTCGGACTTGTCTCCAAAAGCATTTACTCAACAGCCAGGGAAACGTGTGTCTCTCTCCAGGGCTCAGGAGACTGAGGTTTCCTGATCTCATTTCTTAGCTGTGACAAAGACCCACATGTGAACAACGTGCCCCTGGGCCCACATCTGCATGGCCCCAGGAGCCGTGAGAGACAGCAGAGTGGGTGTGGATATGAGGTTCGTACTGCCTGTTGTGTGTGGATAGTAAGCTAAGCCCATGTGGGATCACACTTTTCTCACCAACAGAATCTCCAGAGGGTGATGGTGGTGAGTCAGGGCAGCAGCTGGGGGGCCCCTGCTGCTTGGGGACTGCTGGACCAAAGACAAGTCACGTGAGGACAGACCACCAATATCTGTGCCCAAGACAGGGCAGAAAATGGGACCTGGCTTTGGATAAGAATTATTAATTTTATCAGTTTCTCAAGGGCCTCGTATTTGCTTAAAGCAGAGTTTGAGGGTTAAATGCTGAGACTCTGGGATCAAACATACTTAGACTCAACTCTCTGTTCCACTGTTTACTCCCTGAATGACCTTGAATATGCCACTCCCCTCTCTAAGCCTCAGTTCCCCGTGTATGCAATGGAAGTAATAAGAGAGCCCCATAAATTTGCTTAATGAGGTATAAGGCACATGGCATTTAGAACAGCTCATAGTATATACTGAATGTATACTAACTATTAATATTTTGGGAACTTGATTACAGAATCTGAATAGATTTTCAGTTCCCCAAGGTTATAAAGATTGATTACAACCAGATAGTTTGGAATACAGAGAAATCTTAGTTGGTAATTAACTTAGTTCTATAATTTAACTGAAGATAAAAAGTAGAATCCAGATAGTAACCTGCTTTCTGCTGAACTAGATACAGGACCGTCACCAGGAAGTCACCAGGATTCGGGACACTCCATCTCAGCTCATTTACCTGTCTGATGGAATTTTAATTTCCCTGTGGTCATCACGTCAGATCTTGCCTAAGAAAACCATGTATGATGGTGTGAAAAGCAGCAATAGGGTAAAACATATAGGCACAGGCATGAACATCCCACAAAGAAAAGTTATGATAACTCAGAAAGTAAAAGACTATTAATTCATAAATGTTGAGTAAAATTAGACAATGTGTCTCAAAGTGTCTGCACCCACATTATACTGTTGTACAAGTCACAAAAGCTCATGACCAGGAAAGCTTTGTAAACCAGTATTAATTACTAGTGAAGTAATGCAATTGATGTTTTAACTAATATTGCATGGGTATTTGATTACTTTGGATAGAACCTGCTGTAGGAACAATCCCGGTCTCTTAAGGGGTTAATGCGATAAAGGTTTGTGCTTCTCAGTCGGGAACATTCTGCTACAAGTTGGCAGCACCCCAGGGCAATTCTCCTCCACAGAGGGATTCAACAATTCCTGGTGCTTTTGTCCAGGGCTTCTGCCACCTCAGTGTGACGGTCCTTGGTCACCAAGATGAGAAGAGGACTTGAGGTCAGCCTCCAGTCTCCTGTACTACAGCCCAGAACGTTCATTCTTACATCCCCAGCCTGGAGGTTAGAACTAACTAACTAATCACAGAGACCAGAGGACGGGAAACAGACTTAGTGCTTGAGAAGCTCCACTCTCTCTGCCACAGTCCAAACTCTAATTGGGGCGCCGGGTGGCTCCGTCGGTTACGCGTCTGGCTTCAGCTCAGATCATGATCTCACGGTTCGTGGGTTCGAGCCCCGTGTTGGGCTCTGTGCTGACAGCTAGCTCAGAGGCTTGGAGCCTGCTTCGGATTCTGTGTCTCCCTCTCTCTCTGACCCTCCCCTGCTCGTGCTGTCTCTCTCTGTCTCTCAAAAATAAATAAAAAACATAAAAAAAATGTAAAGAGTTGGTGGGCTGGGCTGACAGCTAGTTCAGAGCCTGGAGCCTGTCTTCAGATACTGTGTCTCCCTGTCTCTCTGACTCTCCCCTGCTCACGCTGTCTCTCTCTGTCTCTCAAAAATAAATTTAACAAAAATTTAAAAAAATTTTCAAAATTTAACTAGTCTGTTCTGTTCTGTGGTTGGTTTCTAAGAAGACATCTAACTGTGTAACACATGCAGAAAGAGCTTTATGCAAAAGTTACTTCGAATCTTATTTTTTAAAAGTGGTGCTTCTTCTGATAAAAGGCTCATTACCCACAGAACTCAAATATTGAAAACATATCATTATGTAGAATGAATAAATAAGATTTCACTGTTTTGAAAGTTGGATAAGACCATACAGACCTGGTTAAATAAAACAGAACATTCTTCTATTTGCAGCCAACTTCCACACACACACACACACACACACACACACACACACACGCTGCATTCACTAGGATCGCTTGCACCTCGGTGTGCACATGGAGCTGAGCAGAAAGTTTAGTGCGAGACAATGTCACCCTACTTCTCTCCAGTGGCTTTCGGCCGCTCTCCTCTCCAACGATGGTGCAAATAATCCCTTATCCAGAGCGGCTTTCGTTCCAGGGAGAAAACCCAGGGGGAGGGTTGTAAGTGTGCCGTAACGTGTGTGTCCCTGGGCTGGCCCCTCTAACATCTAGACTCCGCGGTGTGTTTCCTGAGTCCCAGTCCTGCCTGAACAGTATCCCCTTTACTTTCAGATTTCTCCTCTTTTTCCCGCTTACCTCTTGTCTTTTGTTGTTGTTGTTGTTGATCTATTTATTTTGAGAGAGAGAGAGCAGGGGAGGGGCAGAGAAAGAGGGGACCACAGATCTGAAGCAGCCTCTGTGCTTAGAACAGATAACTTGATGCAGGGCTCGGACTCACAAACCGTGAGATCATGACCTCTGCCAAAGTCAGACGCTTAACAAACTGAGCCACCGGGGCACCCCTCATCTATAGTTTTGTGTTAAGGTGGGTAGATGATAGAGCTCAGAGAATCCAAAGTTCCTAGAGCAAGGGATCCTTTTAACACTGATAAGACTGACCATCTATTAAAAGTCAACTATTGAAACAGTGAGCCAAGTATGTTCCTAATATTACCCCTGTTCCTCAAGTCCTAGTATGGTGTATGAAATGGGTGTCTCTGTCTATTTCCCAGCTCCTCCCCAATACCTATCATCACATCCGGCACATAGCAGAATCTCAAAACTAATGTGTAATAAAAGAATAAATGGATAAAGGTTGTTTTTGGAAAATACCACTAATTATGAAACCCTTTCTACTGGCATGAAGTAGAGTATTTCCTTCAGCACCAACATGGCTGTCTTAGTGCTCAGCAACACTGACGTGGACATGGGGCAATGTAAGGTTCACCGGAAATGGATAGTTCAGAGTACAGCTCAGGTCGCTGGAGTTGCTGACTGAGCCAGCCTTGGACTTTAAAATGGATAAAAGTACCATAACCAAGCGTTGGGGGCTGGTTGCTTGGCTTCCTTGGACTAAAGCAACACACAAATCATCAAACTTCCTCCTCCTGCTGTGAAAGAATTCAATAAGTTGGTTTGACATTTGGTTCTTGATAACCCGTGACTTTGGAATGGGAAGGGAGAGATGACGCAAAGCACAATTACCTAGGCTGAGCTTTAAGGAAGGTTTTGTACCCTTCTTTACTTTGTTTTTTTTCCCTTTTGTAAAATATTTATTTAATTTTGAGAGAGAGAGAGAGAGAGAGAGAGCACTCGAGCATGAGTGGGGGAGGGTCAGAGAGAGAGGGAGACACAGAATCTGAAGCAGCCTCCAGGCTCTGAGCTGTCAGCACAGAGCACAGAGTCTGACACAGGGCTCGAACCCACAAACTGTGAGATCATGACGAGCCACCCAGGTGCCCCTACCCTTCTTTACTTTGAATGTGCTTGTGTCTGTCATTTGAGAAAGTCACCCTAAACCACATTCTGAAACCATTTGATGAAAAAGAGACTCAGAAATGATTGTGTCTTTGCCAATCTATCCTTTTCTTATCATTGTGCGTTTATAACACCCAAGATGACTTCACCGCTTAGAACGATAGGTCATTGCCATGGTCACCATCATCACCATCATCTCCACCAGCAGCAGCAGCATCGTGGTCACTGTCTCTTCATTTACTGAACAAGTATTGTGTGCCAGGGCCTACATTTATCACTCACAGTGTTTGCTGTACAGTCTTGAGCTAAGCACCAAGATTCCCATATTTTGGAAGAGGAAGCCAAGGCTTAAAGAATTAAATTAATGTCTAAAAGTCATAGAAACTTTTTAAGTGACAAAACTAGATTAAAGTGACAAAACAAGATCAAAACCCAAGTTTGCACAACTCTGAATCCTCTGGCTCGTACATTATTCTGTGGATCAAACCACAGTTTCACTTTATTTGATGTTCCACTTCAACCCATTAATTCAGAGGATGGAAAAAAGGATTTAATTATGAAAACTTTTCTGTAAAAATAAATATCCCCCCACTTCTATTTGTGAAAAACAGGCAGAAGAGAAAACACAAATGAAAATTGCCATGATGGGGCGCCTGGCTGGCTCCGTTGGTTAAGCGTCTGACTCTTGGTTTTTGCTCTGGTCATGCTCTTACAGTTTATGAATTCAAGCCCTGCATTGAGCTCTCCACCAGCAGTCTGTCACTTGCTTGGGATTCTCTCTCTCTATCTCCTTCTGCCCCTCGCCCACTTGCTCTCTCTCTTTTTCTCAAAAATAAATAAAACTTTAAAAAAGTGAAAGAAAATTGCGATGATGTAAACAGAAGTGACCACAAGGACCCCAAAGGCAAGCCACACAGCCGAGAGTGTCCTGTGGAGTTCTGCTCATTTGCTCAGGAAAATCTCCAGAAGTCTGATCTGCTCTGTTCACAGATCTCACCACATTCTGTTGCAGCTTCAATTTTTTTTTATCTGTTTCTAGCTTATGTAGGTTGAGTGAGTCGGTTGTTAACTCCCCACAAATCCTCAATGCAAGGTAGTATACTTTGCAGGCAATCCTTTTCATGCCTTGGACATCGCATTTCATGTGGGATGCTTCCTTACAGTTGCCTCTGGGTAGTTCTGGCTGCTCTGCCCCTTTGCCTTTCGATGATGGCCCTTTGTTGGTATGAATGTGAGTGGTCTTTTTAGTGACTGCTGGATTGCACTCGAACATTGTACCAAGACTCCAAGACTACCTTGGACTACCAGGATTTCAAGACTACTCCTAACGAGCCTCGTGTAGCTCTGAGATGCTCTTCAAATTTAGACAAGCATCCAGAAGCTGAAGGAGTAGCAAGAGGAATCCATTTCCCTTCCTTCCAACGTTTTAGAGCAACACTCAGAATACACGGAGCATTCTCTTTGGTCTAGCAACTACTTTCCTAGGTTTGTTCGAAGACCTAAATCGAGCAAGGCCAGGCTCTCATAAGTGGCAGTGGTTGGGGCTGAAACCGAAAGCTATGATTCGAGTGATGCAGGTCTATTGAAAGTTCGATGCGTGTGTGTTCTGTAATGAAGCAATCATGAAATCGAAATCATGAAATGACTGGCTGTTCATTGCCTTTCCATTTTCCAAGTAATTATTTGACTGCTCCGGAGTTTCGCAGCCCACTTCTGCTATTTTGTAAAATCTTTCATGAAGATGACAAAAAGAAAACATTTCTAAGTCAGGCTAAAGGTAGGATGTGCTCAAAGGATGCAAAGGTACTTGAAAGATGCGGGAATAAACACTGTGCTTCTTTTTATTGGGGTCTTACAAAATTTTGGATATGTGAATACAAGATGAGAACATTGGGAGAATTCTTTCCTAATTTCGGAAACCCTCCATGATCTAAAAAATGCTTTTTAATTATATTTTGGCTTTCGTAAGAGTTGGACCATCACCAGACATTATCTCTTTCAATCTGATACTTTAGAGGTTGGTGGTGAGCCAACTCAGCCCACCCTTGTTTTTCTAAATAAACTTTTATTGGAACACAACCACACCCTTCTCTTTACATCTCTTCTATGGAACATTTTCGTGCTACAAAGGCAGAGTTGAGTAGGTGCAACACAGACTTGGGGACCTGCAGGCAGCAATGAAATACTTACTATTTGTCCTTTACAGAAGAAGTTTGATGATCCTGCTTTAAATAAAACAGACATTATGGTAACTGGAGTTAGGCTTGTGTATATTTCTAAAATAGGACTAAATATAAACCTTAAAATTCTGAACTGCCATTATTTTCAAACACGTTCCGTTTGTAGCTGCTAAAAAGAGTGCTTTGTCACTTTCTTTACTTCTTAACAAAATGCACTAAAGAAAAAAACTAACATAATGGGAAGACCCGTGTATGGACAAAGAGTGCATGACTATGAATCTCAGAAAGGTTTTGGAAAGCGAACACTACTCAAGGTTCCGATCAATCCCTTTCCTATCTGCAAATGAGACAAATGGCCTCGGGCAAGGTATCCTGGCCAGCGAGATCAAAGATGTGAATAGGAGAGCTTACCCCCAAACTTAAGCACAGGAGTTTCTCAACATCAGAAATATTGTTTCACATACCTGAGGACATTAGGCAGCCTCCAATGCCAAGTCCCACCGCAGACCAGTTGAATCAAGGGTCTGGCTCTGTGGCTAGGCTAGCAGAATTGTTTCAAGTTCATCAGGTGATTCTCCTGAGCCAATGGAGTCTAGAAACCCCGGGGCCAGTAATGGAGGAAGCTGCTTGTAACGAAGCTTCTTCACTTCTTAGGCGTCTTCCTTTCAGTCTGTAAATTGAGGGAATGGAAGTGAATTCCTTGGAGGTCATTCCTGTCTGTGACTTTAAATTCAGTTCCATTGGATTAAATTCCTTTCCCCGAAGAGAAAGCATGACAATTGTGACACCCTCTCTTACCAAGAAATAGGCAGAACAGGAATGGGATTTATCTCCCTGGGAACCTGGGAAAGAAGATCTGATGATGTTCATGCTGCCGGTCTGTGGCTCAGCACTTCGGATCGGGGAGAGGCAGCATGGTACCAGGTCAATGCTGTTCTTTGGGACGTCTGCAAGGCTACCCATTCTGGTCACTTCCGTTTGTCCGCAGAAACTCAACAAGGACTCTGAGCCTCACACTGGGCAGAGAAAATGAGGGAGCATTGCATGTGAGAATATTTAACTTCGGTCAGAGTAAGATGGGTCAAACTGTGGTTCTGCCACTTCTTAGCTGTGAGACTGGGTTTCTTTATTCTCTCTGGGCCTTGGTTTCCTCATCTGCAACATAGGGGTGAATAACCATCCCCATTCTAGGGTCATGATGAGCATTGAGTAGAATAATGCTTAGGAAAGGCTTACCTTAGCACAGAACTGGTCACAATACAGGTTAAAGCAAACAATGGCATACTATTATTATAATCATAACCATTGTCATTAAGATTGTTCTGGCAATACTTTATCAATAGCCAAATAAATCAAAGTTCCCAGCTACCAATGGTTTTATATCTGTTGTTACAAAAGATACCTTAAAAACCTAATTTTATTAATATTTTGTGCACGTTATAACAGCAAGATGGGAAGGTACCTTTCTATGTCAAACATCTTATTTTATTTTATTGTTTATTTGTTTTTATTTTTGAGACAGAGAGAGACAGAGCACGAGTGGGGGATGGGCAGAGAGACAGAGACACAGAATCCAAAACAGGCTCCAGACTCTGAGCTGTCAGCACAGAACCTGATGTGGAGCTTGAACCCATAAACTGGGAGATCATGACCTGAACCAAAGTCAGACGCTCAACTGACTGAGCCACCCAGGCGCCCCTATGTCAAACATTTTAGACATCCACAATAATAGCAGAGGATGACAAACATATTAAGTGTGCAAACTTACTCTCGTTCTGTCCCCCGCTGAGAAACGCAGAGCTGCCTATGTGCCCATCTATACAAGTGTGGGTCCATTACCGATGTATGGTACTGTTTGCAATGTTTTTAAACTTCATATGAATGGTTTCCTATTACATGCATGAACATGAAACCTGTTGTTTTTGCTCAACATTATGTTTTTGAGATTGATTCACATTAACACATGTCACTCGATTCCATCCATTCTAACTGCTATTGTCTATACTGTTTTATGATTTTGGTGCAATCTATTTGTCCTTTCTTGTGTTGATGGATATTTGGGCTGTTACATTATTCCATACTAAAAAAGAAATGGTTCAACGTCCATCTGCAAACATATGTCCTTGTGTACCGTGTGAGAATTTCTGAGGAGTAACTGAGGCATAGGATGGGCAAACCTTCAACCTCTCTGTCTCCTTTCCTCGTTTCTCCCCATCTTCTAGACGTCAAAATGTTCATGTGCTCAGAGCTCAGTATTCACTCCTCTGGTTTTCTCTCTCTGCCCTAATCATTAGGAGATGTCATCTGGTATTAATCTTAATCACCCAAGAATACTATCTCCAGTCTGGATAGACGCCCCCAAGTCTGCCTTCTATCCACTGTTCACATAATACCTCTTCTTAGATGGCTGAAAGGAATACATATGATGGACGTTGTGAGCACTCACAAATGAGGTCTCTCTTCTAGGCACCCACTCATTGTATTTCTCATGACAATTTTTTAAAAGACTCTTTGTGACTTTAATTGTTTTTTTGAGTATAATTGACACACAATGTTATTACAGTATCTTCAGGTACACACGTTAGTATTTTGACAAGTTTGTACATTATTCAATGAGGTGGGAAAATGTGGCTACTCATCAGGAAAATAAGAAATCTGTCACATGTACTGCATTTTCCTGGGAAGTTGAATCACAGAGATTTGGTGACAGAGGCTACTGGGGCCAGGCCTTCAGGGTCTCATCTGTAAGGGATTGAGGGAAGGAAAATTGGGAAAAGTTTATTCCAATGTAATTACCACAGAGCCTTAGCTAATCCCATGAGGGCTTCGGACCCTGGGATGGACCCTCAGAGTTGTTCCATATTGAGTCAAGAGCTGCCTATGTTCCCCCTGTCACCCATCACTGGAAGTGGGCTGCTTGAGGGAGAGGACATTTCCTTGGGCTAGATGGCCCTCTTTATAGGAGACAATCCATGGAGAGTCATGTAGGTTCCATCAGGACCCACCTCTCCAACAGCAGGGATAATGAATGCTTCCGACCCCACAGGGAATTCTGGGCAACACTGCATCCACTGCACATCCACAACCTGAGGCAGGAGAAAGACACTGCCCACTTTTCTAAGCTCACAGTTGCCTTCAGCAATGAGCATGAAGGCTGTGAGTAGAAAGGGCAGAGCCATGTCACTAAGTCATCGCGTGAGAAACAGGTGTCCTGGAGAATTGTCCAATCTACAAGGGCACGGCATCAGTGGGAAACAAACCCGTGACTTATACACTGAGATTTGGTTCTGTCGTCACAGCATCTGCCTGGCCCAAACTGACCACTTCAACGCCTCAGGATCAATACGTTCAAAACCAAGCTCTTGGTTCCCCATCTCCTCCAAATGTGCTCCTTTCTACAGTCTTAAGGATCTTGCTTAATGGAAATTCCATTCTTCTAGTTTATATTTAAAAACTCAGGTACCACACTGAGTCTATCACAAAGCCAGCCCTCTGTTTAGAATAAAGTCAGGAGTTATTCATATCTCACACCTCCAGCATTACCGCTGGTCCAAGCCGCAGACATCTTCCTCCCTGATTATTGCAGTAGTCCCCAAATGATGTCCCGCACGCACTGCCTTCTAGTTTAGCAAAGGAGACAGGGTGATCCTGTAGGACCACAGTCTTCCCGAAACCTTCCAGGAGCTCCATCTCACTCCGTAAAAGCCAAATCTGTCAAGGAGCCACAAGGCATTGGGTTCTCTGCAGCTTCGTCTGGTCTCCCATTGGCTCACGCTGTTTCACTGATTTCTTTGCACTTTACCAGCTGACAGGGCACAATTCTCACTCAGAACATTTGTGCTCATTGTCCCCCAGCCTGGAATGATCTCCCCCAGCTAGAGATCTCTGACTTCCTTTACACAGCTGTCTTCTTAACACTGAGATCTTCCCCAACCACCACATACTTATAAACGAATCTACTATACTTTATTATGCTCTAGGATATTTATCATTATGAGACATATTATAAATATCTTTCAATAAAAGATTGGCTCTACAGGGGCAGGACTTTCTGTATTACTCACCACTGTATCTGCTATACCCAGAATAGTCATTTTCTTACACTGGATATATATTTGCTGAATAAATAAATCGAATATATGAAGCTGCTCATTAGTACTATTGGCTTATAGATTATATTGGATTTTCAATGAAAAACATAGTATATTTGTATTTAAGAACAATTTTAGCCCTGAACGTTTGTTTTTAATATGGAATGCTTCATGAATTTGCATATCATCCTTGCACAAGGGCCATGCTAATCTTCTCTGTGTGGTTCCAACTTTAGTCTAAGTGAGCACTGTTACTTAAATCTTAGTAACTTTCTTCTCTTTTCTTTTTTCTTTTCATATTGCAATGGCGGAGACCCCCACTTCAACAGCTGTGGATGTTTTCCCATGAGAGCTGAATTTTATCTAGTTCTTTTTCTGTGTCTAGGGAAATGATCATGTGGTTTTCTAACAATTCGTTGATTCTTAATGTTTCACCATCCTTAGATCCCTGTAATGCCCTGACTGATCTTTGAAATCTATGTCAGAATACAGAGTTGAAGAGACGTGGGCCACAGATTCTGACTGAGACAGGCCTTGTTCCCACGGACTGAGAAACAATTGTTTCCTACCACAGACGATTCCACCGACGGGTATGGTGTTCCTGGAAGCGTTTTCAGGCAAAACCAATACTTTGAGGAGCCTGACAGATACTGTGAATCAGGAAAACCGGCTGGAGAGTAAGTTTGGTACAGGAGGAGAGCTCACCTTAGAAGATAGGTAGTGGTCGGGGATTAGTGAGCATGAGTAGATTGTTTTTGTTGCCATGTATAAATAGGGCCCTAGTGCTGCTGGTCACCTGATAGTTGGCCTGAGAGACTAGGACATCTGCACTTTTAAAGTGTAAACTATATTTAAGTGCTTTTAATTAATTTAAATTTCTAAAAGGGTCCAAGCCTAACCTATCTCCAGTCCAAGTGAAGACTAGGGGTTCGAGACCCCCAGTGCACTAGAGGGGTCCTTCTCTGGTTTTATCTCTTTATCTTGATTTCTCATCTGTAAACTGTGGATAACAGTAATTGTCTCCCTGAGCTGCGGAGGTTGAGTCAATACGTCTCGGTAGCATTAAATCAATGTTGAAATAAAAGAAAGCCCTGTATCTTCCAGCCTGGGAGTGCATCCTTCTAGATGAAAAGGGAAAGTCTATTTAGTTCATGTCCATCATCCCTTGAAGAAGCCAACTTTGATAAAAAAAAGCCCATGAAATAGCCCAATACAAGTAGTGAGACGTGAGGAATAGGAGCTTTATTACATTTCCCCTTCCGACCGTCAAGTACAACCCAAATATTCTTTACCACACACAAGAAAATGGAGAAATTAAAACTGCCCTTGCTAGATGGCCGGGTGGGTTACATCAGAAGCGCTCCAGGGAAGCTTGGACTGCAGTCCCAGGCGTGGTGTGGGTGCTCGGGACATTTCCAGGTGTTCCCTTTCCCTGCCTTTTATCCCTTTGTCTGCAAGGGCAGGCGCTGCAAGACCCAGGGACATAAATGACGCCGGGTCCAGTCCGCAGGGCGATTCTGGACAGAAGAGGAGGACCAGCCTCATGAAGGACGGTCACACTGCTGGATAGTGTGGGGAGGAGGCATGGCCCTGCCGGTGCCCGGCCACCTCTGCCAAGTCTCTTGTGTCTTGGTTCCGTGTGCACAATGACTATTTGTACCGATCCCCATGCTGAGGAGACTAAAGGAGATGCATGCACGTGGAAGGCGTGAGCAACCGGCACTAAGTGAAAAGGAAGCTGTTGTGAATAGCTTCTCTTCTTGGGAAAGAGAAACAGAGAGCCCTGGAGAGACACCGGGCTAGCCAAAGTCAAGGCGTTTGGAAGACAAGGGACTCAGAAGATGGATAAGCTGGAAAGTCAGGGACAGTCACGATATAGGACACAGAAACGTTTTCCAAAGCTCAGAGGAGCGCAGTGAACAAAAGCGCTCAGTGAGGGGAGGGGGAGGCTGGGTCACTCCCAAGGTCATCCAGCTGTGCTGCTGTGCGCAGAATCCGGACGCCCACTGGCCCCTGCAGGGCTCCTGTGCCCCGGGCGTCAAGCCCGGTGCGGGTCCCTGATCACGGAATCCGGAGGCCCTGTAGCTTAGGGCGCGGCGGATGGGCCTGCGGGCCCCAGGCCTGGCACACCTGCGGTGACGTCAGGCCCGGCTCACCTGCCGGAGGCGGCGGAAGGGCCCCGCTGCTGGGGGGGCGGCGCGGGTGCACCTGCAGG
>NC_043703.1:160437428-160551349 GCF_006229205.1 Suricata suricatta
GGGGCTGCCCGCGGGGACCCGTCTGTCTTGTCCCCCCTGTCCCCTCCAGGGGCGCCGCTGGCACTACTGCAACTTCATCCAGGTGCCTCCCCCCACCACCCCAGCCTCCCCTCTACCTTCCCTTGCACCCTCCCCCGCCTTGAGCTGGTCCCTGCCCTCTGCCCCCACCCCCTGCCTGGGTCCCTGCCCTCTGCCTCCATCCCTGCTCTGACCCTCCACCCCCTGGTCCCTGTTCCCAGTACCCTGCCCTCCCCCCCACCCCTGCCACCCCCTGCCATCCCCATCCTGGTCTCTATGGGCCATCCCCAGCCCTGCTGCCCTGGTCCCTGCCCTCTGCCCCTACCCCCTACCCCACAAATCCCTGCCCTCCACCCCCACCCCTGTGGCCTGGGTCCTTGCCTGCCACCCCCACCCCTGTGGCCTGGGTCCCTGCCTGCCACCCCCACCTCTGTGGCCTGGGTCCCCACCGCGGGCCTAGCCCCCCTCCACCCTCCCCATTTCTGAGGGTCCCTTCCCTCACCCCCACTCTGCCTGCCTCCTGCATGGCTCCAAAGGGAGCTTGCTGTCACATTTTTCCGAGCCCCACCTCCAGGCTTCCCACCTAGCATCCTGTAGTCCTCTTCTTTCCTTCCCACAAACCCCTGCAACCTTCTAATCGCTTAGCAACTGTGTATCAAGGACCTGGTCCGGGTCAGATCTTCTGCCACCTGCTAGGAATAAATGTGAGCCTACACCATCTTTGACCTGGGGAGTTTCAGGCCCTCAAGTGTAGACAGGCAGGAGAGTGACAGTTTTCCCCCGGAGGTCCGCTAGTCTCTAAGAGCACAGGACTCAGGGTCTGGGCAGGGCTGTGTAATGAGGCAAAGAGAAAAGAGAAGTGCATCCTCTTTCCTTCCTGCTGGCAGCTGGCGCCCCAGCCCTTTCGGGCTCCTGCAAACCACAGGCTTCCCCGCACTAGGCAACAGCCCCGTTGTAGCTCCGTTCATTTACCTGCCTGTCTACACTTCCCGCTGTCGTCACAGAGCCTGCCATGTTGGTGCCCCACGTTGCCTGAAAACTGCTCAGGGGACTGGTTCTTCCGTTTGCCCCCACGTGAAACTTAAGGTGTCTTCATGACATTCTGGAGGTCACTTTTAAGTTAAAAAAAAAAAAAAACGCCCAAACAATTGGGTCACTTGATATCACAAAAACAATACAGCAGTTAGCTCATGGCTGGGTCCAGGCCCATGTAGTAACCAACCCCGAAAGTGGGCAAACTTCAGGCATCAGCCCCAGGGGGACCTGCCGCCACGGTGGGCTTCTTCGCCCTCTGTCTCGGGGCTCGCACCTGCCCTCACTGGTACCTGACCTTCAGGGTTGGGGAGTCTGGGCGGGGGAGGGGGTGTGAAAGTTCCCACTCCTCACGGTCACTCTGGCACCGCAGGTGTGTAAAGCTGACGCTCTCTGCCCTCCACAACCCCTCCTAACCCCGGAGGCCCCTTACCTGCGGTTCCCTGGATGCGGGACATGTAGCTTTTGTTGTATAAATCAGGCTCCAGACAGGAAAGCAGGAACCCACTGGTGATTTTAACCGAGAAAACTTACCTAGGGAGTGGGCTACACAGGCATCCGACCACTTAGAGACACATCAGGACACGAGTCCAGAGCTGCTGGTGTGGGGGTTACCCGCCCCAGCCAGGACACAGAGGGAAGGGGTCAGGTTTCCAGAACAACATGGAGGTTTGGAGGAGGAGGCTCCCAGAGCTGGAGCCCGGCCCGGGGTGGGGGCGGGGGAAGCTGCTGCCCACCGGTACTGATGGGTCAGGAGCTTGAAGGCGGGACCCCAGGCTGACTGGGACTCTGACCCCTGAAGGAGTATTGCCTATGACAGAGTGCTGGGGCTGGTTCTAGAAACGTGCACGGGACCAGAAACGGAAACACAGCTCTGCTCAACAGACCCCACAAGGACAAGTGGCCTTGTAAGCAGTGGCCGTGAGCCGCTGCGCAGAGAGGACGGGGCTGCACCCCTCCAGCCTCACTGTCAGGTCGCAGCAGCACCTGCGCAGATGGGCTCCGAGCCCCGCCTGGCAGAGGAGAGGGTGGTCTGCAGCCCAGCCCGGCCTCACCGAGCAGAGCAGAGGGGGTGCGGAGCCGAGGGACAGCAGCTTAACCATCCGTGTGCCGGCCTGATGGCCACTCTCCTCCCTCAGCACCCAGGGATGGAGGTACCTTTGGGTCAAGTGTTCTCGCTCCCTCGATGGGGCTTTCTGGGACAGCCGGGGATCTGGCACACCTGCTGTCTTGTTCACAGCCCACCACCAGCCTGTGAGGAATATCCGCACATGCTTTGCCCACAGGGTCAACCTCCTCCTGGCTCAGCTTGCACAGCTGCGTCCCTGCCCCCGAGTCCTTCGGGGGGGGAGCCGGGTGCCAGGGCGGTGCGTCAGCCAAAATACATGCCACGGATACCCAGGCTTCCGAGTGACTGCCCTTAATTCCCTTAACTCCTCGTGGCTCACCAGAGCTCATTCTAGAAAAATCTTGCCCCCACGCCAGCTTCTTCCAGACACTTCAGATCATCAGATGGGTGAGAGCGTGTGATGAGTCATGAGCATCGGTTTTCTCTTCTTCCTTCTGAAATCCGGCCTCGAGATCTTGCACCTCATTCTGGAATATGACATCTGTCCATCTGTTAGTGCCTCCCCTGAAATCTCTACTGCCACATTCTGTTACATTTTAATTAACAAATTCAAAATTAGAGGGAAGTCTTATATGTTACATAAAAATGTCATTTATACATTTACTTCCCTACCATACATGGAGCATTGTCGACATGACAAAGAGGAAGAGACATCATTCTTTCCTACGGCATATGCATGAGCTAAAGGGGAGATAGAACTATAAGGAGATAATTAGGATGTGGAATGCAAAAATTAAGAGGGGCTTGGGGGCTTGATGAAGAATGAACAGATAAAGGGACTGAGTTTTGCACAACAGACTAGTCAGCCCGAGAAGAAACAGGACTCTCTAGGCAGGGGCAGCAGTGCCTGCAAAGGCTTCCGGGCATAAAATCGAGGAAGTCCTCAAAAGCAAGGAGGAAACTTGTCATGAGGTAGTGAAAGGGCTGCTGCCCGGCTGACCAGGTCCCCTGTGCCGGGAGCCTGGACCGGCCGCCGTCGCCTGTGGAGAGGTCAGCGAGCTTAGATCATCCAGAGTGCCGTCGTTTCATTTTTGTTTCCTCAAATGAACAGAACAACTTGAATGTGAGAAACTGATTGGGACACGCATATGACAAGAATGTATTCTTAAAAATGTGCATTTCTGAACTAAGGCAAGGAGAGGGTCTTGTTAGGACTTTAGAGACGGAAGTTGGATCTTGACAACTCATCGGATTTGAGGACTGCGGAGCAGAAAAGGCAAAAATCACCCAACATTTTACATCACGAAGCTGGTTTTATGGCCCTGCCACTGTCGGGAGGCTCAGGAGATGGAAATCAAGTGATGAGGGGACATTCGTGGTAATGAGTCTGCAGTAAGAAGTGTGGAGTCAGGAGACCACTTAGGGCTGAGATAGGAGCCTGGATTCGGTCCCTTACAGATTTCAGTCTAAACTGGCACAAAGCCATGCAAGTAAATGGTATTAGAATCTAGCCACTGATGTTGCTGAAATGTCAAACATGCACATGTTTTATGAGTGTGTTTATCTGAAATAAATCTCCAGAGGTGACATATAAACCTTACACTCAGCCCAAATGACCACGTAGGAGACCACTGAGAAAGACTAGTCTTTTCGAAAGACAGGTCACTTTTTTTTTTTCCTTCCTAAGGAACACCTTATTTACAGCCACAGAAAAATGCATTCAAAATCCAAATTTTGTTGCAACACAGTGACATCTAGTGTACAATGTACCTAACATCAGGAGGCAGCTCCCCAGGAGAGCTTCCAAGAGGGTCTGGAATTAAAATTAAAATTCTGACCTGGATTTTAAAGAGAAAGCTTGAGAAGGGGAGCAAAGTGTCCCTGCCGGGTCGGCTTCCAGGATGCGTCGGGCACCGTCGGGGAGCAGACGCAGACTCCAGCCTGCGCCTCCGGGTCCGAGGTTCTGCTTTGAGCCCAGAGCCCTGCATCTGCCTCACCTGATGGAGGTCTTCCCCGGCATTAATTGGTTTTGATTAGGATGTTTAGTTAATTGTAATATAATTATTAGAACTTGGGTTATTAGTTTTCTTTAATGACAGTCATTACGATTTTAATATAAATATAATTACTTTAAAATATTGTTTTGTCCTATGATTGCAAGCGTGGTTGGCAGGTAGATTCTGAGTGGCCAGCATTGGAACAGAGACGGGAAGGACGCCTGCTGGTCTTGGTGGGTTTTCACGTGTAGGACAGCATGTCTGAGTGCGTGTCGTTTGGTGGGAGCAAGTGAGAGGTCCTGTGTTCTTGTCCCTGTGTTGTCCTTGACTGACGACGTGACCTGGAGGGAGACACCGGATCCCCTAGGCTGCATCAGCAACTAAGGTTGTAAAACTGTGTAAGTTTTTTCCCTGTTTCATATCATGAGACTCGGCCGAGAGATTGGTTCTCTTATTTTGTTCATTTTCACAGCTCCACTGGGTGATGTGTGTCCTTGCCTACGTTTTGTGAATGAGGAAAGTACAACCTGGAGAGATTACGGGGAATGTTCAGGCCATCAGCTTGCCCTTGACAGAGCTGGGGGTGCGGGCCAGCGCTGGCGGGCTCCGAGCCCATCTGTCCTTTGCACACACCACAGCTGCCCATCACACGGGGACCAGCGAGACCAGCAGAAAATCATCTGTATCTAGTCCCTAAGAGCTTCCACATGGGCGATGAAGTCACTGATACTTTATACATGTAATTCTATCTCTCTGTCTCCAAGAAACAATCGGCTCAATATTATGATGACTGTTAGGAAAAACACCATTGATGGGGAGATGCCCACATGGAAATTATTGGCTTTGGCAGTCTCCAAAACAGAAATGCTAATCGAGAACTTCATTAAACAGGGTTGTTTTCCCTCCTGCATTCAGATACAACTGTGTGGCGTTTCATGTCAGCAGCAGAGGTGACTAGGCTCAGAACTGAATGCTGGGAATAAAGTTCAGATTGAAAGAATGGAAGGAAGATGACCGGGTGACCGGTCCCTAGCATGCATCCAATGCTGACGTCACTGGGACTTGGCCTCAGCCCACGTCGTGTTCCACGTCATGGCAACCCTGCGGTCAGGTGGCAGTCCTTCCCACGACCACAGGGAGGGCTGCACCTGCTCTCCGACTCATGGCCACAGACCGAGGCTCCCTCCCATAACTCCGCGTCAGCGCAGTTTGCCGGATCCAACGGGGGTTCCTGTCAGGGACTTGTCTCCTCATACACGGCCTCTGAGGGGCTGGTGGGGGGGTGGGGGCATACAGAGGACATTGGTCATTATCTCTCAACTCTGAAAATCTGCCTACCACCTCAGCTGTTCAACTTGTTATTTTACAACTATTTCCCTATTTACACAAATAGGTGTATTTTTTATTTTGCAGTATTTTAAAAAATACGGCCCTTGGAGACAGCACAATTGGCCATGGATGGATATTATTAAATGATTTCAAGTCCATCCAGACAATGTTATGAGATTGTTTTAAGATTGCGGACTATTTGTGTGAACTAGCATAGAAAGAGCTCTGAGACATAATCCTAAGTGAAGAGCTGCACGTCAGCAGCCTGGATCTGTAGGATATTGAATGTCTACAGGCAGATTTGCTGGTTAACCAAGGTCGCGGCCGGTGCTTGCTACCTTCTAGACCCTGGTCCGGGAGCTTTACAAATATTAGCTCATTTAATTCTCCTATCGGCCCGCTCAGGAAGGAGCTACTGTTAATCCTCTAGATAAGGAAATGAAGACGTAGAAGCATTGAGCATCTTGGCACAGGTATGCACGTCTCTCTCTGTCTCTGTCCCTCTCCCCCGCCTCACCTATGTATGCAGTGAGGTCTACAAGGGTAGAAGCTTTCAGAAAAATACCTGGGTCACTTAGGGAGCGACAAGATTGGCCATGTGGAAGGAGCCGTTTACTTCTCTATACTCATGAGCACTGCTGTTTTGAACAAGTATAATTTCACCCGATTCTGGGATAATAATCAAAGATATATGTTACAATGAGTGTGCGCTACAGGGTTTCAGCTGAAGGGAGTGCCAGGCCCTTCGGGCAGGTCTGCCGGAGCGTCGGAGGTGGGGATAAGGCCCCCTCCCTAGACCTGGACTGGAAAGCAGGTCAGTGTTTGAGTCCTTTGGAACAGCCCACCCGCCTTGCCATCTGTTTACCGGGCAGACAAGAGATTTAGGTCTTCCTTCCAATCATTGGAGAGAACACGAGGCTCTTCCCAGCATCGCCCTCAGGCTGCACCCACAGCCGGGCTTGACCAAGGAGATTCTAAAGAAGGTGACCCCAGTTACTAGTTCCCCAGCCTGGCCGATTCTAGGGTTCACTGGGAAAGCTTTTCTAAAAACGTGAACATCCCCGTATTCAGTCTTTCATTCAAGTTCAGCAGAACTGAGATGAGGTCATGGAATCTATTTGGGGAAAGTTCCCCAGGTGACACTTCTGGTCAGCCAAAATTAGGAACCAGATGACGCTACGGGCCGCACGCGATGGGGAAGGTGGTAGTAGACAGAAGCAGGCACTCCTCAAAGACAGAGGAGGGGCAAGTTCGTGGTCCGTGAGGTCACTCAGCCAGAAGGAATACAACTGTGATGTGAATACACACAGGGCCCCAAGGGAATGGCCCCGCAGAAATGAGCAGGGCATCAGAGGGCCAACAGCACAGGCTTGGGACTGAGAGAGAAGCAGGACATTAAGGCATAAGCATAGTTTAATTACTCAACTCAAAGACGCTGGTGAACGTGGAGCGTAGGCTCCATCCTCAAAGAAACAGGGGTGGGGGTGGGCGTTCAGCCACCTGCAGTGGTGAGGTTTCTACCACCCCACGCTTCTGGGTTCTCTCAAGCCTCCCATCTCCCCGCGCTCCAGGAGAGAGCCATGGACGGAAACCAGAGGATGGCAGGGGTGGTGGGCAGTGCCCCAGTCGCCCCAGACGGCTGAACCCGTGCTCGCTGCAGCACACGTGGCTCTCTGTTAAAACCCTGCCACAAAGCCAACCCTCCTAAACAAGAGACTCCCGTCTTCTCGACATTGGTCCATGGGAAATGGCCCTATTTGTGAGCATCTGATTGCCGAGAGAGGTTCTCATTTACAGACCACTAACAAGATTAAAGTGGCTAATTTAAAAAGTGCTTAGCCTAGATGTTTAAGCAGCACCAGCCTTGTGAGTTTATAACAGCAGTTTGTGTATTGGTTGCTAACGGGAGCCATTTCATTCCGTTGCATTGAAATGGATCAGATAAATCACATTAGGTAGGTTTACAGAAGCGAGAAGTGACAGGTTCCTCAGAACTAAAAGCTAAATAAACTGCTAGGGTCTGGCTTTCTTTCATCACACACTCTATCTTCAAACCCAAAACCTATTTAAAGCTGCTGATAACACTCCAAATGCTCCTAGGCCTTGTCCTCAGACATAATGTACGGTTCCAGCAATGCTATGGAATTTAAACATTTTTGATACAGTCTATTAAAAAGAGGGATTGTAGCTAATTCAAATTAAAAAAAATAAATAAAAAGTCCGTGAAATCACATGCTGCATTTGCAAAGGGAGCCGGGTAGAAATCACACAAGGACACACTCTGTTCTGCCACTAAATTATCTCCCCTGGGCAGGCATGACTGATAAGGGAACTCATTTTACACACACCTCAGGAAGGGAACGGGAGAAGATTTCATGATCCCCCCAAAGAGAAGGGAAGTTCACATTTCTGAGGGATAAAGGCTCCTGTAGGCTTCATGAGTGACCATACGAAATTCTCGTTGAAAGGGAGGCAAAGGCCCCCTGGGCAGCTGTGGGTGCAGATTACCCCGTATGCATGCGGCCTCTCTGTCTTGTCCAGGTCAACGCCACAGCCCGCTGGGCGCTGTCTGTCCGTGACAAGATCACAGTGACACTGTGTGAGAAGCCAGAGTGAAGAGGATTCTATGGAGTGCGGCGTTCTGGCACACTGTTCCAGAGGGTTCTCCTGTAGTCTTTAATTAAATGGCGTGAGGGCCTACCTTAGTCGTCTCTGCGGTTGACACCACGTTTCATAATGACCCCGTGAAAAAACTGCTACTTGTTAGACCTAGTTTCCATAATTCATTGTGTGATCAGACCTGACATAGGATGTAGACGGAAAAAAAAAAAGACTAGAGAAGATTATCAGAGGATTTTCAAAAATAAGAAAACAAAAATGGGTCAAGGGAGTGGGTTGAAGAGGAAAGATATAACTACTTGCAGGTTATAGAAAGCTGGAATCTAAAGAAGAAGGTCAGGGGGCTCCTGGGGGGCTCAGTCGGTTAAGCGTCTGACGTCTGCTCAGGTCATGATCTCACAGTCCATGAGTTCAAGCCCTGCATCCGGCTCTGTGCTGACAGCTCAGAGCCTGGAGCCTGCTTCCGATTCTGTGTCTTTCTCTCTCTCTCTGCCCCTCCCCCGTTCGCACTTTGTCTCTCTCTCTCTCTCTTTCCCAAAAATAAAAAACATTTTTAAAAAAGAAGAAAAGTCAGAACGTGTTTACGGAAAAATAGAAATTGATTAAAGGCAAAAGAGGGCTAAGCAGAGCGGTCCCATCACATGAAGCAAATGTCTGCAGGAGGAGGGGCAACTGGTTCTGGTTTTGAGTGTGTCACTCACCGGCTCTGTGTCTGCAAAGACCTTTTGAATCTTCTCATCTTCCCCGTCTTATTTATAAAGCTGAGGCCGTAATATCTACCTCATGTGCTTGTTACATGAGCTATGGGCCGCATCACATTCAAACGTCCAGTGTCTCAGTGTGATGAGCCGAACAGCGAGTGTCGCCAGGAGTGGAAGCAATGCGCCAGGTGGAGTGTGGACCACAGCGGCTGTAACTGTTGAGCAATATTAATTTAAAAAAATTTTTTAATGCTTGTTTTTGAAAGAGAGAGAAACAGAGTGCAGGTGGGAGAGGGGCAGAAAGAGAGGGAGACACAGAATCCAAAGTGGGCTGTAGGCTCTGAGCCATCAGCACAGAGCCTGACGCAGAGCTCAAACCCAAGAAGCACAAGATCATGACCTGAGCCGCCCAGGCGTCCCGCGATCACGTTCACGGATCTCACGTGAGCAGACCGCAGCCCCTGCTCTACGGGCAGGTTACTTACGCGATGTCATGACTGTAACATGATTAGAAGAGAAATGACACCAGTGATTACAATAGGCATCACATGAAAGGAAATACAGGGAACAGAATGTTGTTGTCTTTGAATCGTTTCTAAAGGCTCGTGACAGGACCCAACTTAAAAATCAGGGAGAGAGTTTTGGAGACAAAAGCTCCAACTTCGGATACTCAGTTGTGAAATCTTTGGCTGGCTCCTTCGAGTGAACGAGTTCGAGATGGGAGAGGGAAAACGCAGATGCTTAAACCATGGAGATGCTCCAAGCACGTGACACAAGCTAACAAAGGAGATGTCTCTGTAAAAAAAAAGAGGTGTCTTCCTAACAACATTTTGAAGATTGAGTATATTTTCAGCACAGAGAGGAACAGGCAATGGTCACTGAGATTTAGGAAATGCCATTTGCTAAGGCAGAGAATCAAGAGAGGAGCCCCTGTTGGTGGGGGTCTAGAAATCTGCCGTGGCTCTGGTGGGAAAACAGTGGAGAAGTAGGAAAGGAGAGAGGGAGACAGGAAGAGTGACGCCGTGAATGTGTTCCCTGCTCTGGCAGGTGAAGTTCATCCTGAAAACAACCAAGACCCAAAGAGTGACAGTGTGTGTGAAGAATGGAGGTTTCCTGTTCTCAAGTGAGGATCGTAGAAGTCACTGACTCCACCCTAGCAACCGGTAAGAAACTGAGCAAACTGGATAAGGGAAGGGAGGTCCCAGGGTAAACTGATGACCCCTGAAGTTGGAGAGACAGGCGGATGCAGAGAATCACAACCCACATGTGCAGAAATCTCCATGGAGAAGTGTCAGAGCAGGAAAGCCCAAAGTGTACTGGATGGATGTGGTTATGTCTCACGGATGTGAACTCTGGGGGGACCTAGTCATGCAGGGGTCTCCACACATTTGCCAATTTTAAATCCAGAAACTTGGGGCTCCTGGGTGGCTCAGTCTGTTAAGCCTCCGACTTCGGCTCAGGTCATGATCTCACATTTGTGGATTCTGTGCTGACAGCTCAGAGCCTGGAGCCTGCTTTGGATTCTGTGTCTCCCTCTCTCTCTACCCCTCCCCATCTCATGCTCTGTCTCTCTCTGTACTAAAAATAAATAATACATTAAAAATGTTTTTTAATCCAGAAACTCAACCAGGTTCTCATGGTGAATAGTGGAGAGGAAAAGCCCCTTATGCTTTTGGCTGGAAGGGAAGAAAAATAATCATTTTGAGATAGAATATGCCAAAGTGTTCTGTTCTTTTCTACCAGGTGTGCTCTCAGGAGACCGTATTTAACCAGAGCCTAAGCCACTGGGGTTTTGTCAGAGCCTAAGAAATACCAAGTTCTGGCCCCCTCTAACCATTCTGGCTCACCTAGAGGGAAGGAGGAAGGAAACAGAAAAAACCGAGAAGCTAGTGTGAAGTTCGTAGTCCAGAGGCGCAGTCCTACTGAAAGACTGCAGAAAATGTGCCATCCCCACATTTCACCATCGTTACTAAAGGCTTATTTATAGCAGGTCTTATCCAGCCCATGAAGGCTGGCCATCAAGGAAAAGTTACAAGGCAGACTCAAAGGCAAATAACATGCTTTGAAGAGACAGAGCAAACATCATACACTAAATATGGCAGGAAAGTTGGAATTGCCCAACAGAAAACTAATTTGCTAAAGGATCTAAATAGAGAAAGAAGACAGTGTGTAGCAGAAAGGTGGATATTCTAAGAAAGAATGAGAGAGAAATGCTCCAAATCAAAATACTAGGTAACTAGTATGAAAAACATTGATGAGATTACTAGTAGACAGGACACAGCTCAGAAAAGAATCTCTGAACTTGATGATGTCTCACCAGAATCTTCCAAAGCTAAAAGCCAAGAGAAAAAAAAAAAAGACTAAAAAAAAAAAAACAAAACAAAACAAAAAACAGAAGACCAGCTCCGTGGGACAACTACAAAAGACAGGCAGAAGCGTAATGGGAATTCCAGAAGAAGAAGAAGAGAGAGAAGGGAACAGAAGAAATATTTGAAATGATAATGACTGAGAATTTCCACCAAATCAGTGTCACCGAAGTGGCTATCCAGGAGGCCCGGAGAACACCAAGCAGGGAAAGTGCTAGAAAGAAGCCCCACACTTTGGTGCCTCATTTTTCAAACTATGTAAAACCAAACTCACAGGGAACATTCACCAAGATAAACCACATCTGGGACAAAAAACACACCTTAACGAATTTTAAAAAGCAGAAATAATACAAATGCCTGTTTTCAGATCACAATGGAATTGTGATAATGGAAAGATGGCTGGAAATATACCAAACACTTGGGAGATGAAACAAAACACTTCTCTCTCTCTTTTTTTAAGCTTATTTATTTATTTTGAGAGAGTGTGTGAGTGTGCATGTGGGTGGGGGAGAGACAGAGAGAGAGAATCCCAAGCAGGGCCTACACTGTCAGCACAGAGCCCATCTGGGGCCCAAACTCATGAACCATGAGATCATGGCCTGAGCCACAATCCAAAGTCAGACCCTTAACCGATCGAACCACTTGGGCTCCCCATAAAAAAACAAAACAAACAAACAAAAACACTTCTAAATAACACATGGGCCAAAGAAGAAATTTTAAAGTATTTGACCTAAAGGAAAATAAAAACATAACTGATCAAAATTTGTCATATGTAGAAAAAGCAATACTTTTGGAGAAATTTATAGCATTGAATACATGTAGAAAAGAATTATAGATATATATGTACATATATATGGTTTATAACCTAAGCTTCCACTTTAAGGAACTAGGGAGGGGGAAGAAAATTAAATCCAAAAACAACAGCAGAAGAAATAATAAAGACTTACTATATTATTTCTTAATAATAAAGACTTAATTTATTATTTCTTAATAAAGAAATAATAAAAACTTAAGCAAAAAGCAAAATAAATAAATAAATGGAAAACAGGAAGCCAATAGGGAAAATCAATAAAATCAATACACCTCTACTCAGGCTAACTGAGGAAAAAAAAAGAGGACACAAATTACTAAATGTCAAAAATGAAAGAGAGGATGTGACTCCAGGGCCGGTGGACAGGAGGAGGGAGACACCTGTTACCCTACGTGTACAGGATGTGTGTGGGGAAAACTGGGAAACTGATGAACAATAGGAAGTAACTATGTAATTAAGGTAGATCGCATGCTCATGGCAAAGGAGATACTATTAAAATGTTAGTTTTTCCCAACTTGATCTACAGATTCAACCCAATTCCAGTCTAAATCCCAGTAGGCTGTCCCATGCACATAGACCAACCGACCCCGACGTGCATGAGACGCAGCAGACCCGGAAGAGCCAACATGATATGTGAGCAGAAGACGGGGCTCACAGGGCACACGACCTGACTTCAAGTCGTATTTTAGACCACAACCAAGACGGAGATACTGGCGAAAGAACAGACAAGGAGGTCCCAGGAAGAGACGACAGAACCCAGACAGAGACCTGCATACGCAGAGTCAACTTATCTCTGCCAAAGAGCAATGGCAATAAATATAATGGAGAAAAATCACCTTTTTTTAAAAAAGTTTTTAGTGTCTATTTATTTTTGAGAGAGAGACAGACAGACAGAATGTGAGCAGGGGAGAGATCAAGAGAGAGGGCACAGAGAATCGGAAGCAGGCTGAGCTGTCATCACAGAGCCCGACACGGGGCTCAAAGCCCTGAACAGAAAGATCATGACCTGAGCCGAATTTGCATGCCTAACTGGCTAAGCCACCCAAGTGCCCTGAGAAAAAAGGTCTTTTTAACAAATAGTGCTGGAAAAACTGGATAGCCACATGCAACAAAGCAAATCTAGACGCAGACCTTGTGTCCTTTGCAAAAATTTACTCAAAATGGATCACATGCCTGAACATAAAACACAAAAGCATAAATGAAAATGTAGATGACCTTGGGAATGGTAATGAGCTATTAGATGCAACATCAAAAGTATGATCCAGGAAAGAAAGAACTCATAACAGGGACTTCATTAAAAAAAAAAATAGTCAGCTCTGTGAAAGATGTTGTCAAGAGTAAGAAAATATAAACCACAGACTTGAAGAAAATATTTGCAAAAGACTTATCTGATAAAAGGCCATTATCCAAAATATACAAAGAACTCTCAATGTTCAACAACTGAAGAAGGCAAACAACCTGACTTAAATATGGGCCAAAGGGGATATTCACTCATTTTCCTTGTGAGACCCTGTCCCTGTCATGTTAAAAATTAATAAATTTGTATACCTTTTCTCCTGTTAGGAAAATATAAATAAATTTAATATGTAAAAAATGAGCCAAAGACCTGTAGAGACACCTCAGCGAAGGAGATACAAGGGTGGCAAATGAGCATCCGAAACAATGCTAAGTAAAACAACAATGACTCTTTTTTTTAAAATTTAAATCCAATTTAGTTAACAACTAAATAAAAAAGTAAGAAAACAATGGCCAAAAATAAATAAGCTTTAAAAAAAAATAAATGGAGGCACCTGGGTAAGCATCTGACTCTTGATTTCAACTCAGATCATCATGTCATGGTTCAGGAGCTCAAGCCCTGAGTCAGGCTCCCTCAAGCTCTGCCCTTACCATGCTCTCGATCTTTCTGTCTTTCTCTCAAAAATAAATAAACCTAAAACAAACAAACAAACAAACAAAAAACAATGAGATAGCACAACACACCATAACTGTACTCCAAAACACTAACATCAAATGGGGACACGCACGTGGAGTCAGAGATAATCTTTCCTTGTTGGTGGGAATGCAGACTGGTGCAGCTGCTCTGAGAGAGAGCTTGGTGATTTCTTACAAAACTAAGCCTATTCTTACCTTAGGATCCAGCAATTGTGCTCCTTGGTGTTTACCCAAATGAGTTGAAAACTTAGGCCTACACCAAAAGCTACATGTGATGTTTATAGCAACTGTATTCATAATCGCCAAAGCTTGGAAGCAAACAAGATATGCTTCAGTAGGCGAATGGATAAATTGTGGCACATTCAGACAATGGAATATTAATCAGCCCTAAAAATAAGTGAGCCATCAGACCATGAAAAGACATGGAGAAACTTTAAATGCAAATTCTAAGGAAAAAAAGCCAATCCGAAAAGGCTACATATTATATAGTTCCAACCATATGGCATTCTGGAAAAGATAAAACTACAGTGATAATAAAAAGGTCAGGGTTTCCAGGGGTTGAGGGAGAGGGGAGAGGCGAGATGAAGAACAACACAAAGGACTTTAGGACATTGTGAAACTACTCTGTATGACACCATCATGGTGAATACATATCACTAACATTCGTCCGAGCCCAAGACCAAGAGGGAACCCCAACGTTAGCCACACACTTTGGGTGGTAATAATGTGTCAATGTGGTTTTATCAATGCAACAAATATGCCACAGGTGGAAAATGTTGAGGATGGGGGAGGCCATACATGTGCAGTGGCAGGAGGTATGTGGGAAATCTTGTGCCTTCTATGTACTTTTGCTGTGAATCTGAACTGCTCTAAAAAATAAAGCCTATTAAGGAAAATGCAAATAAAAAGAATGAACCAGAGTAGAGGGTCCTGATGGCAGCTGTGGTTGAGTGGCCATGAGCTAATGCCTGGGCTTCAGGTAACAGAGGTCCTAAAACTCAACAGAGAAGCTGGGAGTGGGAACAGAGACAGACCATGGTTCAAGATGGTCTCTGAACTAGAGCCCATGGGCTACAGGCATGGAGTATAGATGTGGAATCTGGAAACAGGGATGATTCCTGGGACCCGGGGCTCTTGTTGGGAAGGCTGTGAAGTTCGGACCCGAACTGACTTAGAGGCACAATACCAACAAAGGGTAGGACGGGGTCAGTTGAGGAAGACAACATAACTTCTGAGTTCTCCAAAGCTCTCCATTGTGCTGGTGAGCACCCTGGCATTTCTGAGTACATTAACTTATATAATTCTCCTAAGAACTTGGCACATTAAGCATGCTCATATTCATTTTTTAGTAAAAGAAATATGGTTAGTGGGGTAAATAACGTTCCAAATTCCACCCTGTGCTTTTCCACCACGATCCAGCTACCAGCCCATAATAGGCTGGATGTTACCATTTGAAAAGTTCATGTTTTGATTTATGTTTTATTTATGTTCATTTGTTGACTTATGTTTTATTGGGCTGGAGCTAGTCTTTCTCCAAAGAAATCTAGGCGAACTAATTTTGTCCACAGAGGGACTGAAGGGTCAATCAGTGTCCTGGAATCAAAGGCAAAGTTCATTCCTTGCCTTCCATGGGTAGGGCGGACAGAGAGTCATGGACTCCAGGGTCTGCCTCAATAAACAGTCCTGCCGGGCCCCGATACCTCGGCTGAGTTCCCCTAGGGGAATCCTGAATCCAATGATCAGCCCAATGATCTCTTTGAATGAATACAATGCCAGCTTAGAAGCAAATAGGGCGCAGTCTGAGAAGGGCTTGAGAAACAAGGACCAAGGGAAAGGGGAGCCGTTCCAGAAGTGAGAGCATCCAAGGGTGCTGGAAACTAAACTGAGGCAAGCAGCAGACCTCCATGAGTCTCTGTTGTCTCACCAGTAAAACGGGAAGCAAGCGTCCACGTGGCATCTGTGTGGGGAAACTTGCAGGTGTCAAAGCCGCGATGCGTAGTGACAGTCACGCACTCAGGGACCACGACTGCCACCCACCCCCCACCAGGGAATCTGGCCTCCATCTTCTCCTGAAGGTCTTTTCTTCAATCCTCACTGCCAATTAAGGGAAAGCATTTCAGAAAGCTCCCATGACTCCAACACTTGAAAGACCTTGCTGCCCAGGCAGCGAGGAGCCATGGGTAAGCTGTTCTATCATTGATTGCCCACTACCAGTCCTGCAGGAGGATAAGCATCACGTCACTTAGCAGAGCGATGATTGTGACAAGTGAATCTCGCTTGAAAATGAGCGGCTTTGCCCTAATGCTTTCCCAAGGAGCAGCAGAGTCTGAGCTGGTGAGATATTCTCAGCCATGTTTTCTGGCGGTAGAGAGACTGACTATTCCTTGTCCTGCAGTAGAAATGCGGCAAAGGGGGGAAAACAAAAGCCATACAGAACCTCTGCTTCCATAATTAAAAACAGATCGGTCCCCAAACACTGATGTTAAGCATGAGTTATGAGCACACAAAGAAAGTACTAAAACAGTAATGCTCGCATATCTGCTTGGCAGGAATTGAATGCACAGCCTCTCTTCCTTTGACAAATAGTGTCCAGACTGAGCCCGGTGCACTCACGACTACCTTTCAGGTTCAGCTAATTTCACATCTCATGACGGTGTAGAAAATACCCACCTAGCTCCCGGCTCCCAGCTCCATTCGACTCGGGCAGCCTTTTGTTACCGCTGCAGTTGGAGAGACTCAACTCAGTCACGACTCTCGATCCCAGTGCATGGTGAGGGACAGCTGTCATTCCAGCGAACTTCCCAGGATACACAGCCCCTGGACTGACCAGTGAGAATATCTCTCCCGATGAGTAGCCCACAAGACACCCTCATGGCTCCAAAGCTCAGTATTTGAATGTTGTGTCTGAGGTTTGCAAAAATGTCTAAAGAACTCTCTGGGAAATCCAGTAGATGGGCTCTCAGTAGTCATGCAAGGCCAAGGTTTGGCACCACACAGATTTCCCAACAAACATGAAAGACAGCACAAAAGGTATCCAACCCAGTTGGCGCTTGTTTAACGGGCGAAAGACTAAGTTTGATTCATTGTTGCTCTGAAATGCTTCCACTTACAGTGATCGTGATAACGTATATCTTAGTAGTATATAATATGCAAAGCTGTCACATGCATTATCTCCGATGTAAATGTTGGTTACTCTTTTATAGAACATGCCTGCTTTAAGAAAACCTTATAAATTGATGTTTAGTGAACTGATGAATGGTTTACTCTGCAGAGGGGGGCACAGTGCAGCTTTGAGTTTAGATATGGGAAGTGCATCCCAGGCACAGGGCTCAACAAATCCCTCCTCATGCACTTCCCGTCACTAGATGGGCTGTGGGTCGGACCCGAGCCTCTCTCCGGGACTCAGTTTCCTGGCTGTGTAGAATGAAGAGGCTAACAATGACCCAAGAGCTCTGTCTTCTAGAGAACCTCAGCCATGCCCATGGATCCATTGGCAAGAGACACCCTCCTGCCAAAGCATCGGCTGCACAGGGGGTGTCTGTCCCCGGACCATTCACACCCCCCCCCAGGCACACACAGCAATGTGGGTGCATGCGTGTTCAGTGGCATGGTGGTTCATTGTGCCCTTGAGCTGGTCAGGCCCCCAGCTCCCTGAGCCTCCATTTCCCATCTGCCCAGTGGAGATAAGAAGGCTCCTAGAGGTGCCTGCCGTGTGCAGTAGCGGAGATAACGGGTGTAAATCCTGGGCACAGGAGTTCGCTTCTAGCACAAGCTTGATGCGTGAAAATTCTTCCATTCAGGGTCCCAGGGGGTAGAAAGCAAAAAAATATAACAATAAAGAAGTAGAGGGGGGAAAAGGAAAGATGGATTGCCATTCTTTAAATAAAATCAGCGAGCGAGGTGTGAGAAAAATAGAGAAATGCAGAGACTATGAAGGAGAGGAATAACTACAGGCACTTGGAATAGTGCGGAAAGATTCTCATAAGTAAAAGCTTCTTTTAAAATATTGGAGTTCCTCCATATGGGAAGCTCGGGGAGAGAAAGGAAAAAAATTAAATTAAAGCGTTTGAAAGTATATTATAGTTTTATCTCTTTGGCTCTGCGATTTCAGAAATAATATAATCCTATGGAAAACATGCTGCGAGAAGATTTTGTGTCGTGGGTCCCCGACAGAACGGGACTGAATGATGTCAAAAACGCTTATATAACAGTTTTGTTTTATTCATTTACATAAATCACATTTACCGTAGGTGTTTTATTCAAAATAAAGTTTGGGAAAAATAAATTGAACAGATGAACCTAGGCAAACCTGGTGATTTTTTCATGAGTAGTGTTTGATGATAAAGGCGTAAAAGCATAATGTGGTATCATTTCACCAAGGCACAATATGGACCATCCATATGGAGCAGAAGTTGATAATACTGCAAAGAAGCAAAAATAAACAGAACAGATGTACTTGTAAAATCAAGTCTGCACCCACCCCTGAGTACCTGCGTTGCACTGGAGAAGTTTCTCCAAAAACTCAAAACTGGCGTCAAGTCACCTTCCCACGGGGACTCTTGGAAAGCCAGAGACGAAATCGTCTCCGACGTGACCAGGCAGAGATGGGAAGAACACTCGTCTCCGCGGTGGGGGCGGAGTCACGGAGCAGGAACTTGACAGCGTCCCAGGTCAGGGTCAGGAGGCCTGGGCTGGAATCCCGAGCCCCCTCCCCCGCCTCCACCACCCCCTCCACCACCCCCCTCCCCCCCCTCCCCCGTGACCAGAAGAATCCACGAGAAATCCCGAACTCCTTAAGCATGGGTTCCTCAAAGGCAACATCAAAGTGGTGTTACCCACCTGCTGGGGGTGTCGTGGCTGCAATGGAGAAGGTACAGCAAGCTAAAAAGATGCAAAACGTAGAGCTTGGAGGGGGCGGAGCTCTGTCTAAAGCGGTTTTGTTCAGGACCTTGTCTCAGGGACGCCGCGAAGCATGTGTGGCGTGAGGCGATCTCATTTCCGAGAGGAAAATGCCTGAGAACCCAGGCTTATTGTTCGATAAGGACTCGATGTGGAATCATAACTTGTCTGAGAGCGCATCACTGCTAGACATTCTGCCGATCACCTGAAGGCAGGCGCATCAAGCGTCCTCATTTCCAAGGCCGTTTCTCCCATAGTTGCACCAGATCCAGCCAAACCCTGTGAGGTTCCCGAGGAAGAGAATGCTCCCCGTCTCACAGATAACAGACGGAGCTCAGGCAGGGCGCTTGGGACAGCTTGGACCACAACCCGTTGGCTGTCGCCTCCACATTTGCCGATACTCATCACTGGGCACCCTCTGTCACCAGCCCGGAACTGTCGGACCGGTGTCTGAGGACAGACAGAGTGGAGAACAAACAGGGTCCCAGGACCCAGCGTTTACAGGACTGTACGGAATCATATTCATCACGTGCAAAGTTCTTTGCAGATTGTAACGGGCCAGTATGCATAGAAAGCTGTCTTCTCAGGGCGCCTGGGGGGCTCAGTCGGTTGAGCGTTTGACTTCAGCTCAGGTCATGATCTCACAGTTCGTGAGTTCGAGCCCCACATCAGGCTGTGTGCTGACAGCTCAGAGCCTGGAGCCTGGGTCGGATTCTGTGTCTCCCTCTCTCTGTTTATCCTGCCTGTGCTCTGACTCTCTGTCTCCCAAAAATAAATAAACATTAAAAAAATTTTTTTTAATGTTAACAGCTAGGGGTGCCTGCAAGGGTCAGTTGATTAAGCGTCCGACTTCGGCTCAGGTCATGATCTCACAGTCTGTGGGTTCGAGCCCCGCGTCAGGCTCTGTGCTGACAACTCAGAGCCTGGAGCCTGCTTCAGATTCTGTGTCTCCCTCTCTCTCTCTGCCCCTCCCCCACTCATGCTCTGTTTCTGTCTTGATAATAAATAAACATTAAAAAAAATTTTTTAATGAAGAAAGTGCTCTTTTCATCTTGCGTCTGATGAGGCAGCAGAGAAATATCGATGGCTAGTCAGAAGATGTCTCCGCAGGCCTTGCTGCCGTTGGCCACGGAAGTATGACTCCGTGGCCCCTGCTGCAGGCCAGGCTCTCCTGAACCTTGGCTTTGTGTCACCTGCCGGTCTCTCGGGAAAACCCAGTGTGCGCCTTAAGCCTGGATTCTGCTCGGGAGGCCTGAGGGCTGCAAAGTCCCTTTGCACCTTTTACAAAAGGTGTCTGGAAATTCTTCTCCCGTGGAGAACCCACGGCTGCACGTCTCAGAGAGAAGTAGGCAGATGTCCCTTCGGCAGCCCAGAGCATGACTGACGGAAGCCGAGGACCGCAGGGTAAGCGGCAAGCAGAAGGGAGACCTCCCCTCTACCCACAGCCAACGTGCTCATGTGGCCAACAGCTGGAAAGCACCCTCCATGGCCCCTGATATAATCGAGTGGCCACCCATCTGTTTGGTTCCCAAAGCGGCGAGAGGAAAAAATAGCGTCCCACGTCCTACGCACTGCAGCTGTCCTCGGCATCCAGCGCTCGGTGATTTTTTTCTAAAAATAAGATGAAATAAAATCATCACTTTTCCAATCAGGAGAGCGCTTGTGTGAGGAGCAATTACATGAGACAGGAGGCATCGACCTGGGTCTACCTGACCCCCCCAGAGTAAGGGCAGAAGTCACCCCTTTCTTGGACAGGGGCGCCTCCTGAGCCGGAGCCCCCAGTCCTGCCGGTGACGGAGGCCGAGGCTGCAGGCATGCCCCTGGGGGAGGACCGTGATCTTGGGTCCCACCGGCCGCTGTGCTGAGGCCCTGAGCGCTGCGAGCCCCCCCGGGGGTTCGCACAGCCTGGGTCACATTTAGATTCTGTTATTTCCAATCAGGTCCCTGCAGCCTCCCTCTGTGGAGTGTGGACATATGTCAATTTTCCAGAATAGAACTGCCAGATATTTGCGGACACGCAGCCTTCGGGTGTGCCAGCATTATCTTCAAGCAGATTCTCTTTTAGAAGAAACACAGACCAGGCAAATGCTTCGTGGACTTCAAGTTTCAGAGCAGAAACTGCAAGAGAGAGTCTGCCATTAAAGAGGAAGGAGGCTGAATCCGAGCGACGGCAGGATGAGCCGCCCTCCACCCCCCGTGCCCCCCGCCGGGTCAAGTCGCAGTCACCAGCACAAGACCACGTCCTTGTCACATCGAGGGCACCCTCTCTGCCAGGGCTTCACCTACTCAGTTGCCCCTTGTGTGGCTGCTGTTTCACGAAACGCATTCACCTTCTTTATGAGATTATCTGGTTTTTATTTAAGAAATGGTTGGGGCGCCTGGGTGGCTCAGTCGGTTAAGCCTCCCGCTTCAACTCAGGTCAGATCTCACGTTCGTGGGTTCGAGCCCCGCGTCAGGCTCTGTGCTGACAGCTAGCTCAGAGCCTGGAGCCTGCTTTCGGTTCTGTGTCTCCTTCTCTCTCTGCCCTTCCCCCCTTCATGCTCTGTCTCTCTCTGTATCAAAAATAAATAAAACATTAAAAAAAAAGAGAAATGGTCATCGAGGACTGATCACGTGCCAGCCCCTTTCACAGTGGCTCACGTGCATTAGCTCGTGGAATCTCCCTAACGGCCCAGGTTAGTCATGGTTGCTGTGGCCATTCTACAGATGTGGTAACTGAGGCGCCGTGCCCGGAGTCCACCAGAACCAGCCCCTGCACCCAGGCCATCCGGCTCCAGGCTTCATACCCTCCGATGCTGCCCCACAAGCATCTTGAGGGCAGAAGGATCACGCCACACGTTTTAATTTACGCGTCACCTGTGCCCTGCCAATTCAACACACCCTTGTTGATAAAATGCTCATGGCAATGATATCATTTTAAAAATATAATTGCAGGCTCTAGGTGATAAATACACATGGTCGCTCCCGTGGAAGTTCCGTATGAAGGCACTTCCATGAAAGGACGTGTCACACCAACCCATAACGTTGGCACAGCAGAAAATGGTACAAAACCCTGGGGAATCAATCAGGCAGACATTAAGCCCATTTTGCAGATGAACACACCGGGTTCTGTGAATTACACTTACTAGAGAACTGGATAACGGATGGTGCGCCAAGTTGTGTTCGAGGAAGATAGAATCTCACATGTGACTTTCTGGCTCAAGAGGTAACAGGCAACCAAAAAGCATTCCCGATCAAGTTCAGTGCTGAAGGACCTGAACTAGATCAAGGATCTCTGTCTAAAAATTTCCTGAGAGCAGAAAATTTAGAAGAAACAGGAACAAACCACAAATTAACGATTGGTGAGCTAGTGACATTGTGACATTGCTGAGTTAGTGACATTTTGACACTGGTGAGCTAGTGACATTGTGACACTGCTGACTTAGTGACGTTGTGACACTGGTGAGCTAGTGACATTGTGGCTGCTGCTTAGCCCTGGAAGGACTAATTAACTAAAGTGGCATTCTGAGTAACAGCCAAGACTTTTTGGAGTCAGAAGAGTCTGGGATCCTGTGAGTAGCTGAATCTGTAGACTATTTACCCAAATAGCAGTAATTCTTGTTCCTCACATTTGACCTCGTGCATTTGGATTTGGGAGTCTCCCCTGGGATGGGTGTGGCCGGGCGGGTGCTGTAAGGTGGGCAGGGAGCAGAGCACCACAGGGGTACCCGCTGGGGCTCTGAATCCCAGGGCCTGCTGGGGGTTGTCCCGGGTGGGGAGCGCAGGGGAGGCAGTCACTCTCCAGGGAGCTCCAGCCGCACTTAAAATGTTGGTTTAGTTCCCAATATTCCAATTCCTTGAATTAGGTGGGTAAGCAAGCTTGGCATGTGGGAACTGCGCTCTGTGCTGGGTTTCCAAGGGGCTTGAACTCGGCAGGAATGAGGTAAAGAGAGGCCAGGCCAAGCCTGGCTGTTCCTTTAGGAGCACACGGACCCCTTTAGGGAAGGGGGGGTATCCCAGGGAAGGGGAGATTTTCAGCCAAGTCCCCGTTACCTTCCCTTCTTCCACTCGGTTCTCCAGCCCCATGCCGAAAATGTAGGGCTGGTCCCTCTCAGTCCCTGCACACAGGTGACGTTTAGCCTTTTGTTTTAACTTCTCTCCCTCCCTCTCTCTCTGTTCCCTCTCTCTGTAACATTGCCTTTTCAATCAATCTCGGGAGCCGGTGGTAAGGATTACTTTGGACGCCTGAGTTCGTCTCACAGGTTCCTGTGATCTCTTCAGACACGGTATTTGTCACTCTGTGATTTTATTTTTCCTCTGCAAATGTTTTAACAAACACCCAAATCTAAAATTACTCCAATCCCAATTATCGTGAGACTGCTAAAAAAATGCGGCACGGACATTAAACACGCGTTTCTCTGAAAAGGTTTAAGAATAAATGAGTGTCCCACACGCTCCTTGACAAGAAGCATCTCATTTCTTCTTTTACTTATTAATCCGGAAGAGGGGGTGCACGGTGCCGTTGCCAAGTTTGCAGACAATGCTAAAAATGCTGTCGAACTGAAAGACGTCAAGCTGACAGGGATAGACGGCAGCGAAAAGATGCTGCGAGGCAGGCTGAGTGGGCTGGAGGTGGGGGGGGGCTCGATGGTGGGCGAGTGCGCGGAAACGCGTGTGGGAAAGTCAGGTGCGCAGGGCTCCCCTCGCTCGGAGGCATGACACCGGAAAGACACATTCAAGGCATCAGAAGGGAGTCTCTGCGTTTAAAGACATCAGTCCCCCATATGACAACGTTTTGTAATTTACAAAAGAGCTGTGCGTGTGTGTTGGCAAATACGTGTGTGTCTGCGTACACATACTGTTAGTGATCCCACAGAATTTTATGTGTGCGCCCCATGTGAGTCACTCAGGCTGCCAGCGTGGTTACAGTCACACGGCTATTTAATGATGAGACAGCTGGGCGGTCCTCTTGACCTCAGCAACTCAGGGTCTCAAAGGAAGCCTTGCCTCCAACCCGGGTGGTGCAGAGTTTCCTGGGCTGTTTTACCCCAAAATGCTGACTCACTCCTCCACAACCTCAGAAATGCTTTAGGAAGTAGACAAAGAGTTCAACACTGCATTTACCTTAAGAATGTTGTTGAAAACAGTAAGCCTTCTCTGACACGACACCATTTTTGTCATTTTAGTACTGCCTGTAGATTTGCTTCTTCTGGATAGACAAGAGAACGCTCTGCTTTGTTTATTTTATGGATCTGCACATTTTATGACTGTTCCTTTTTTTTCCCCCTCTCTGTGTGAATTTCTAAGAAGCAAAAAGTCAATTTTGCAGCCCGCATGCGGCAAATTTAAGGAATCTTATAGGAAAAAGGGAAAGAGGACTTAGCATGGACGCTATTAGTTTCAGCTGAAGCAAAGGCACACCGAGGGGCTGGCCACCAGGACGACAAGCCTCAGGAACTTCGGATCCATGCACAGGGCTCACGTGGCACAGAGCACATCGTGTGACTCAGGATGTCCCGTTCTGGAGCATTTTCTCTGAACTTCCAGGTGTGTCTTTCTCCACCCTCTGGTGTGAGTCTGCCCAGGGTTTTCCTGGGTTGCCTCTGTAATGGTCTGACACATGGTCCCCCTCCCCTTGGGACAGGCTTGCTCCCCAGCTGTAGTCCTGGCTCAGGCGCATAGGAGGCGGTGTTTGTCCAGGGGAGATTAGTGGCGGATTCTTTGAGTTTCTCAAGCCACCCCTGAAAATGGAATCACATAGCATCATTTATGTCTCATTAAAGGTCAGTTTAATTTCTTAAGTAATGATGTGGCACAATTTATGATCGAATTTTTTTAAAAAGCTGCATTTATCATTGGAATTTGGAGCCAAGCAATTTGGGAGCAAATATCTGTTTCTATGGTTGGCGCAGACTGGCTATGAGTTACACTCAGGGTCTCTTTGAGCACGTGCCGGAGAGAAGGTGTGACTCCAAAGCAGAGATCTTTCCAGGAAATGATAGATTCAAGGTTACAATTATCCACTTTTCTATAACTTTCTATTTGGCCATTCACCAGTGACATTTTTCCCACTTAACGTTAGACATTCAAACTGGTTTTGTTCCAATGTGCTTTGTCTCTATTCATCTACATTCCTTTACTGAAACAAATATGTTTTTTTACCAGCACGCAATTCAATGCCTGGCACACTTTATCTGCACATCAAATGTTTGTTTAAAACATGAATTTGAATTCAATCACCTCGAACATTGTGCTTGATTACCTCCACTTTTCTGGAGGCATGCAATTCTATTATCCATACTTGATGCATAGGGGAGATAAAAGGGACATTTGGGGTCTAAAATACGTGACGTGAAAAACTTTCAGTAACATGGTCAAGATCTAAATATGTAGATTATTGGACAATGTTACTCAAAGACAAGGAGAGCCCTTGGATTTTACCTAATCAAAGCACTTTAGTGTCATGGAGATGCTCTAAGTCACAGAACGAGTTCATGGCCAAACTGGGGCGTCCAGGTCGGAAATCCTCCTCTGTGTTGCAGTGCCTCCTAGCACAGAACACACTCCCTGAGTGCACCTCCTAGATTCTATGTGGGCTTAAGCATCCCTTTCTCCAAACATGGCTCTTAAAATTCAGCTTAGTGATTAACCCTACTGATGTGTTTCCACGCCAAGGAGAGCACCTGCTCTTCAAGGTGCAGACCCGTTGAACCAGTTTCTTGTCTCTGGGTGGACACTGCACTCCACCCTTGATGTCTGATCCCAGTAGAGAACAAAATCAGGAGGAAAAGTCTCATGTATTTTTCAAATGTGATCAAGTTGCCTTGAGTGGCATCTCTTGAAAAAAAAACAAGGCCGTGCTTCTCTTCTGGATGCGGACCACCTCCCAAACCTAACGCAGTCTCTCGTAAGGTCACCGAGAGGCCCTGAAAGTTTCCCCTTCACAGTGGAAGTCAAGGTCCTTTCTCTGGCATCTGTCCACACCAGTGACTGTGTCTTACTACGAAAATCTTTTAGAACACGTCCCATACCTTTTCCTCATGACTATGATTTTTCCATTTCACAACCTTTTCCTTCAGCCAATCGCTTCCTTCATAGGATGCTACATCATCGGCATCTTGCCCTGTAACAGGATGCTGTCACCTGCTTCTTCCCGTGTCCTTATCACAACAGGAGTCCTGACAACCACCAAGTTATTGGAGTCAGAAGTCTTAGACTCATTGTGTTTTTTTTCCTTCCATTTTCCTAAACGTGACCCAGAGCCATTCAGTTAACCACCAGGTTTTATGGATTTTATTCATTAAAAACATTGAATCTGACCTCTTCAGCATCATTTACTTAAGGATTGATACTCTCCGACTCATACTACTGGAAACATATTCCTGATAGTGATTCTGTCTCTACTACTTAGTCCTTCCCATGACACGGCAGCTCCCCAAGGTCGCATTAACAGAGGCCATATTTACGTTCTGGCCCTGTCTGATTCCTCAGTTTCCCCTCCCCCTCCTCACTCTGGCCGCCTTTGAAATTCTGTTGGACTTTCTCAGCATATCTTGAGCTTTCTCATACCTCTATTTGTTTGTAGATGGACGCTCTCAGCTTAGAATGCTATTCTTCCTGTCTTAGCTCGGACTGCCGTAACAAAAATACCATACACTGGATCACTTATAAATAAAAGACGTTTCCTTCTCGCAGTTCCAGAGGCTGGGACTCTAAGATCAGGATGCCAGCATGGTAGACATCCAGTGGGAGCTGCCTTCCTGGGCTGTAGACTCCTGCCCCTCCTAGCATCCTCGCCGGGCAGAGGGACAAGGGAGCTCCCCAGGGTCCCTTTGATAAGGACAGTAATCCTCTCATAATGGCCCCATCTCATGGCCTCACCTAACTGCCTGCCAAGGTCCCCACCTCCTAATACTATCACATGGTAGGGGTTCAACCTATGAGTTTTGGGGGAACACAAACAGCTCCATAACATTCTCTGTTGACCTGTAACTTTCAGATAAGGTGTCCTTTCTTCCCTCCTTGAGGGTGAACTCCCCTTCCTGTGGGCTCAAAATGCAGCTTCCCTTTCCCTTGACCTCACTCTCTTCACCTGTGATTGCAGTGAAGCACAAATAATCTCCTTTGGGGAGGACTGGCCACCTTCCTCTTGCCCCCCGCCCCCCCACCGGAAGCTTCCCTGCACCCCGGGCCACGCTTGGTGAACCATGAACTGAATGGGGAATGAGAAGGGAAAGGTGTACTTGGACCAGTGACTGTACAATCTGGTGGCGGTGATCTCCACTGATTCATTTACCCTGATACTGTTCCATTTTATGTTTTTTTCACGAAATCTGTCGATTTACATTTATTTTCTCTCCTGACATTAGTTCTGCCACATTAAACAATTCTATACTATTTGAATATTTTCGCGTTAAAATATGTCCAGGGGTAATAAAGCCGAAGAAACACATTTACAAATGAAAACAGTCTGGCCTAAGCTGGTTCTCTCCAGGACCCTATCAGCACTGCTCCCCCAAGTTCTTTCTTGAAGAAGGAAGTGCTGACATTTTGTGCAACATTAAGGAAACAGTGGGGGCTTTAAAAAAAAAACAGAAAGTAGGATTCTACTGTCCAAGTAACATTCGACTAATAGTTAAGAAGTGTAAAGCAGGACAGCTCTGAGTTAAACTAAAGTTCTTGTCTGCATTTTTTGCTTATATGTTCCATGTTTGACAGTAGGGCTAATTCAAAGTACATTTTTTATTTTATTTTATTTTATTTTTATCTTTGGCTACTACACCATCTTTTAATAACTTACCTTGAAAAACAATACATTAATTTCTGCTCCATTCACCTCACAGAGTAGTTGAAATAAAGCATATGAGAGTGATTTATAAACTTCGAAGAATCATACACGTATTGAGTACTTCTTTAATACGAGCAATCAATCATTAATCACTGCGTATCTGCCATGTAGAAGTTATACATGCTAGACAGAAATACAAAAGTGGACAAATCCTGGTCTCTGTGATTAAGTAATGTGCAGTTGGTTTGAAGAAACCAAGAAGAGAAATGACAAACTATTGGCAACACAGTCTGTGGTAGGGAGCCAAGAGAGCTTAGTCTCACCAGAAGCACACAGAGGGTGGAGGCACTGAAGGCTGTTTCAAAGACATAGAATCAGAACATCTGATTTTGAAACACAAATGGAATCTAGAAAGTGTTTATTTTGGAATATGGAATGCTAAGACGGTCCCGAGACTCTAGACCACTGGTGTCTTCTACACCCTCTGTGATCTCCTGTCCCCCAGTGCGGAGGGACCTTCGGTTACTGAGGGGGCATCACTCCTGTGATTAGAGTCTGTTATATGACAGAGATGAAGTGATCCAAAAGTAACAAAGGACTCAAGCAGTTAAGACCTTCATCAAATTTGATTACCCTGGGTGGTGGGCATGACCTCATCAGGGAAAGCCCTGGAAAAAGGAGCTGGACTCCACCGGAAGAGAGAGAGACTGTCTCTGGCTGGCCTCAAAGAGGTAAGCAATCACGAGTCCTGGGGCCACTAGGAAATGAACTCTGAGGGACCTCGGGAGCAGATCTTTTCCCAGGGGAGCATCTGACAAGAAAGCAGCCTGGCCACAGTTGGGGTACAGCGCCGTGAGATCTGGAGCATCAGTCCCAGCTTAGTGACCGCTGGATTTCTGAGACACAGAAATAATAAATGCCAATGACTAAGCCTGTGGTCATTTGCTAGGCAGCAGGAGAAAGCTAATACAGTCACTCTTGCTCAAGGTCCCCAACTTGGGCTTGTCCTTGAGCTACTCTTTCGGGCTTCACAAGACAGCACTCTCCACAGAACACCTTCATCATGGGAGCTGCTCAAGGCACGGGGAAGGGAGTTTCTGTCCACAGATCCTGCAGGGAGTGAGCGTTCTCCCCTAGGAGGGGCCCGGGCTGTGTGCCCAGAGGTGGGACTACGGAGCACAACGCAGGCTGTGAACACACCTGAGAACCATAAACACCCTCTCTGGAAGGGACTTCCAAGTTCCCATTTCAGTTTTCCCAGTTTACCCCTGAGGCTCGGGGTGGCACATCCAGGTCCTAGAAGAGCTGCAAGTGGAATCCGGGTCTTCTGACACCCACGCCAGGGTCCTCTGCATCACCTGAACCTCCATTGAGTCAAGGCATGACCCCACCTTCTGGACCAGGATCGTTACAATCTACTGCCTGCGGCATCTCATTAAGGCCCCAAAGAACAAGATGAGAAATTATCCCGTTCTCCTTGCTCAGATCACACTGGTGGTCGCTTTTTCATGATAAATTAGTAATAACTCTCAGGCACATTTGGCAAGCCGAAGAAAAATGGATTTTTTACAATGCATTGAATAAACATCTTCCGCTTGAATATCTCCTATACTTCACTGGTTTCAATACAGTGCAAGTTTATTGACGTACATACTGCAAGCTACGTTTGAATGATTGCTTCATATATTACTCTATGCTACATTACATCGTGTTCCTTTGCTGCTTCTATAGCCCAAAGACTTATTGGAATCAGTTGTTTCAGACTCATAAAATAAACATGACTTAGAAAAAAAAAGATTATTGTACTAAGAATTCCACCAGTCTTTTGAAACTACATCCTTGAGTATTTGTTGAAATTCATTTCATTTTTCCATCATTATCCCAGAGCATGTGAAGTCCTACCACGGAGGATAAACGCACAGTCTGCTCGGTGAGGCAGGCTGTAATAAGCTAGCGTGAAGCATTTTCAGTGTTATCATTTGTTGACTTTTTTTTTAAAGAAACTAGCGCCCATAAAGCAGAAAGTTTGTTTGAAAGTGTGAATTCTAAAATGAGCCTTTTTCTAAAACAACTCCGTCTAAAATTTAATTAAACTGCCCTGCCTTTATCAATAAACCATCTACATTCCGTGGAGTCGACATTTGTAACGGGGAGATTTATGAATCTGTAGAAGCAGCGGGATGGGGAGGAGATGAACAGAAACCAGAGGCTGAAATGCATGCCTGAGACGCCCTCCGGGGGCCGTCTAGACCCGCCCTCCGCTCTCCCTGCTCCGCCCTCCCAGCTCTGCCCTGACGACCCCGAGATGGGCGCCTTCACCTTTTGCCTTCCGGCTGAGTGTGGCAACTGGGAGGTCGTTGGGCGGGGGGGTTGAAGGCTGGGGGTGGGGTGGGGTGAGGTGTGGGGAGGCATATATTTCCCTCCTTTCCTGGCAGATCCTAGGTTCCCCCAAACTTCGTCTACCAAGACCACAGAGCTTCTCATGGGCCTTTTCCACATGGCCCCCTCTCTAGGTTCCAGGGTCCACTCCAGGCTTCATCTTGCTTTCCCTAAACACTGCCGCATCATTGTCAACTTTTCCTTTGTAAACTGTCCTCCGTGTCATATTCGATGATGCCAGCTGTCTGTTGCAGAGGTGCATGACCCCACAGCTGTGGTTTGCAATCCTCTGTATGTCTGTCCTCCTTTTCCCTCTTCTAAAAATAAGGGGTGGGGGGCACCTGGGTGGCTCAGTCAGTTAAGCCTCCAACTTCAGCTCTAGTCACGATCTCACGGTTTGAGGGTTCGAGCCCCACGTCAGGCTCTGTGCTGACAGCTCAGAGCCTGGAGCCTGCTTCCGATTCTGTTTCTTGCTCTCTCTCTGCCCCTCCCTGACTCATGCTCTGTCCTTCTCTGTCTCAAAAGTGTCATGCTAAGCAAAATAAGTCAGGCAGAGAAGGACAGATACCATAAGTTTGCACTCATAGGTCTAAAAGGAGAAACCTAACAGAGAACCATGGGGAGAGGAAGGGGGAAAGAGAGCTGGGGAGAGTGAGGGACATGAGAGACTATTGAATACTGAGAACGAACCATGGACCGAAGAGGGAGGGGGATGGAGGGGAGGGGGTGATGGTCATGGAGGCGGTCACTTGTGGGGAGAAGCACTGGGCGTTATATAGAAACCAATTTGACAACAAACTATTAAATAAAAAATAAATAAATATTTTAAAAAGTTTGTTAAAAATAAGCGGTAAATATTCCTGCTCAGACTGCCTCATGAGCCTATAGGAGTAGAGAACGTGACCCTATGTGGCTAAATTCAAAGTTTAACACTTATTCCGCACGTGCGCGTCGAAGCCTCGGTCTGTGCGAGGCCCCCAGAGCCCCCGCGTGGGGACCCAGAGGTGGACGAGGCGCGCGGTCTGCAAGCTGGTCCCTGTGATGCGAAGGCGGCAGTGAGGCCAGCTCGCTGAGCTCCGGTCCCGCCCGAGGGGGGAGGGGGACGCGGGGCTCTGCATGCAAGAGTGGGCTAGCCTGGACCAAGCCCGGAGGAGAGAGAACAGTGAACAGAGAGAACAGGGACGGGGCTCCCACAAGCCTGGTCATGTCCACCGAGCCTCAGATGGTTCAAGGCACTTCCGTGTCTGCGGGTCTCAGAATGTGGGCCATGTTCCTAACAGGAAAGTGATCTAGTTCAGGTGGGTTCCGAGTGTGGCCCCAGGGCCAGAAGTGTTGGCCTCGCTGAGAATCCCTGGGAACCTTCATCCCGACCCAGACCAGCTGAATCAGAAACCCTGGGGGTGGCGCCCAACAGGCCTTTCACTGAAAGTCCTCCAGGCGATCTCCAGGGAGCCCACACTGGGGAAGAGTAAGGGCCACTTTGCGGCGCAGTCAGCTCCCGGTGGGAGCGGAGGAGGCTGGGCTGCCGGTGGGGCTCCAGGCCAGTGCACTTGGCCACAAAGGACCCTGAGTTAGGGGACTGTCCTGCTTCTGCCCCAAACTCCATCCATGACTGGGGCCAACTCTCCTTTCTAATTTTTTTAATGCTAATTTATTTTTTGAGAGTGGGGGGAGACAGAGCACAAGCAGGAAAGGGGCAGAGAGAGAGGGAGACACAGGCTGCAGGATCCAAGCTGTCAGCTTAGAGCCTGAGGCGGGGCTCAAACTCACAACCATGAGATCATGACCTGAGCTGAAGTCGGATGCTTCACCTGACTGAGCCACCCAGGTGCCCTCTTTCTAAATTTTTGCATACAGCATGAGGAACTTGGATTGTCTTTAAAGTCTCTCCCAGTGAGGACCCGTATTTTTTCTCACGTGAATAGCGGTGAGGTGTTAAAGATAGAGACTTACACTCACAAGACTAGAGTGTGACCCAGTTTGCTACCTCCTGATCCTGTGGCCTGAAGTAACAGAAAGGAACTTATGTCCCCACATTTTGAGATCTGTGTTTCCCTACAGAGCTGGGGGTGAAACAGAGGCCTTTCTTGCCACCACTAGCTGGCCCAGTCCTGGAATCGGAAGCAGTCACTTGCTATTTTCCACACCGTATTGTTGGGAGGCTTGGCCTCAGCTTCCTTCTCTACCCTGAGAGTAACACCAGCCACCTTGTAGGTCATTGGGAGGACAAATATTGCCACCCAAATGAGAAAGCCAACTTCACTTCTGTTTTCATTCTCTTTGCCTGCTGAGATCTCCACACATGGTTGGCATCTGGCAGACATTGTCTCCAACTGCCTAAGCTAGGTGAGATTTCTATGACACATTGTCATGGTCACACAGAGCCACCTCCTCCCCCAGAACTGGGTTGTCATTTCACCACTCAGAGGATTGCTTGGTTGATGTCTGCTCACCTATGGGATAATAGGCACCAAGATGGAAACACCATGCCTTTTTAAATTTCATTGCATGTTTAGTGACTTATGCATGACTTGGACTCAGTAAATATTTCTTGAATCAATGCATGAGAAGTCTTTAAATACAAGTTCCCAGATTTTTAAATAATCATGCTAATAGGAGCCAAAGAATTGTAGCGAGATAGTTCATGCACCTTTATGAAAATCCCTGAGCTCCTAGAATGAATGCAGCTTGTTCTAAGTCACTTTCCTCATGGGATTTTTCACCAAGAAGGCATATGAAGGCTAAAGCCTTGCTCTTTAGATGCCGCCTCACCCAGCCAAGCTTCCTGCCGCAAGTTATCGCATTGCCCGGGGTTTTATCCTCAACCTCCATCTCCGGGCCACCTAAGGCTCCCTGCTGAGCTTTGCCTTTAACTCAGGCATCCTCACGCCTGCTCTAACACCTGCCCCCACCGTGGGTTTACTGCTTCTCCAGTCCTAAATCCTGAGGCTGTCTTGCATTTGGACCCCTCTCTGTTTTCTTCTTGGCTGCTATGGAATGTTCTCATTTATTGTGTGGGTCTCTCTCTTTTTCTCATATTTACATACATATATATCAATATCAATATATATTATATATCAAATCTATATTGATGTATCTTATTTATCAATATACATTATCAATCTTTGTAAGAATTGGCTACGTCCATGGTTTTCTTCTTAATCAGTATATGTTATCTGTTTACAAGTCCATCTGTATCAGCAAGAAGTGGCTATGTCAGCGTTTCCTTTTTTGACTTCTTGTCGCAGACAAGGATGGGTTACCACCTGCAAGTCTATATGTTGAGAGACTCCTGTCACCAAACCCCTTCGGCACATATTAGCAATTAGCAAAGGCACTTGGATCCTTCAGCTATCACTGCCTTCAAAATGCCAAATACACTGATCTGCTTTCCCCATGAGTGAGAAATCAGCGTGCGACTTGGAACTACAAGACTCATCAGTCAGCTCCGACATTACCCCTGGTGACAGTCAGGCTCTGGCGCCGCCCAGGGAAATGCCAACCAGTGCAGGGCGTGCGGAGGTGCAGAGCGTGCGGAGGTGTTGGAAGCTTGGGGGTGTTAAAACCCAAGCGAGGTCCTCCAGTGTGACCCAGGACCACCGGGGGCCCTGTATGAAATGTAAGCCTGCCCCCCATGCAGACTGGGGCCGGCCCAGCCTCTACCACTAGTGGGGACCTCTGAGACCCCCAGATGATTCTAATATGTGGTCAAATGCATGAGTCCCTGGCCCAGCGCCCTAACCAATGCTTGATACTTTGTCATTAAGCTCCCCGTCCATGCTGCGGTGACAGTGAGGCTCCTCTGGTATTGATCTTGGAGCGGTCACCCACCACACAGAAGGCTTGTAGGGAAAGCAGGGATGGGAGGTCCCCAGTCTAGAAATGACTCAAGGCATGTGTCCTCCATAGGAGGCCTCTCTGGGCACCTCTGCGTTGTCACCGCTGGTCCCCAATTTTCGTTCTCACTGCTTCAGTGTTTGTTCATGGATGGGAGGGCGGCTTAGATAGGAAATCACACCGGGGTCCGGGGCAGCCATCTACAGATTACAAGGCTCTCCGCATTTAGACCTCCAGGACCTCACATGCTCCCCACATCCCTGCGAGGTGGGGAACAGGTTCCTTGGCTCCTTTTCTGCTCCACTGGCTGTCCTGATTTACCTAAGAGTCAAAGTGAAGTCCTGTTGCTATCAGAGCCCCCACGTGCTCACCCCAGGCTGACTCCTTCTAAAAAGCAGTCGTGAGCCAGGGATCATGGACACTAGGGGAGAGAGCAGAAAGAAACATGCTTTCCTCCAGCATCAGGTGCCTGGGGTGCCTAAGCTGTTGAGAGACAGCCGTCACTCCACTGGAATACCACCCCCGCCACCTCTGAACCCCACCTTCCACCAGGAACTGAAGCCTGACAGTGCACATCAGGCAGGCGCGGGGGTAACGGTGGCCGTCCTGCGCCCCGGCTTCTCACCTGGGAAGCGGAGACCTGGATGTCCAGCTCAGAGGGCGAGGGAGAAGAGTAAATGATGGAAAGAGCCTGAGAACAACCATGCCATTGTAGCAGGGGCCCCTCGGTGTCACCCCTCTTCTCTTTCAAACGTCACCTGACCACTGCACACACGTGGTATGAATTGGTCAAATCACTTAACAAGTATTTTTGCTCTTGCCACAAGTGGTCAATTCTAACCAAATCAGGAATTCTCTGCTTCTTCATCTGCCTGTTCGTTATCTAGTGAACTGCCCATCCTAACCTCTGGCTTTGAAGTATGGACTCAGCACCTACCACACCTCTGAGGAGCCCGGTGGAGAAAGGCACAGGTGGAAATTCTCCTCTCGCACCCTACCACTCGACATTTCCCTTTCCCCTTCAGGATTCATCCCCCAGACGGCACCTTGTGAGCCCCCCAGACAGAATAGAATCCATTTTTTCTGTACTCAGCAATTTAACCCACGTAACAGACACAGAATTTATCACAAACAACTTTTATAAAGGCATTTACATGTGGATATCTTTTTATAATTAAAAAAAATGGGGTGCCTGGGTGGCTCAGTCGGTTAAGCGTCCGGCTTCGGCTCCGGTTATGATCTCACAGTCCGTGGGTTTGAGCCCCGCGTCGGGCTCTGTGCTGACAGCTAGCTCAGAGCCTGGAGCCTGCCTCAGATTCTGTGTCTCCCTCTCACTCTGACCCTCTCCTGATCGCACTCTCTCTCTCTTAAAAATAAATAAAAAGCATTAAAAAATCAATGTTTATTCATATATGAGAGAGAGAGAGACAGAGACACAGTGTGAGCAGGGGCGGGGCAGAGAGAAAGGGAGACAGAATCCGAAGCAGGCTCCAGGCTCTGAGCTGTCAGCAGGGCTCAAGCTCAGGAGCCTTGAGATCATGACCTTGCCTGACTGAGCCCCCCGGGTGCCCCCGTACGAGTGTATCTTTAATTACATCTATCCATGTTCATCTTTCTTCCCCTCTAGAGTCCAATAAACTTCTCTCTTCCCTGCCCCTTTCTTACAGAATCTAACAGAATGCTTTTGCTTTTAGTAGGCTTTGCATTTCTGTCACTGCACTGCTAATTAGAAAACCAAGAATTGGGCCTCTCCTCCTCCCCCGAGAAAAATGGACACTTGGGTTGAAAAGAAGTATGAACCTGTTCTTTTTTTTAAATTTTTAATGTGTTAATTATTTTTGAGAGAGAGATATACAGCAGGAGCAAGAGAGGGTCAGTGAGAGAGGGAGACACAGAATCTGAAGACAGGCTCCAGGCTCTGAGCTAGCTATCAGCACAGAGCCCGACACGGGACTCAAACCCACGAACCGTGAGCTCAAGACCTGAACCGAACTTGGACGCCCAACCAACGGAGCCACCTTGATGCCCCAGTATGAACCTGTTATTCTCTAAGACCTGCTTCCAATTGGTGCCTGTAATTAATCACCAAACCTTCTACTTATTGTATATTTTTAGCTTCACTTTAGGTCCAAAAGTACCACGTTTTCCTTAAATGCACAGATGGATCCAGAAGTCGCAAAGATTATCACATCAAACCTGAAAGTTGGAGCAGTTTCAAGACCCCTCCCCCGCACCTCCCTCCTCCCACCCCGTGCTCGTTAAAGCCCTGAAACGAAGTCATACTGTTTGGTCATTTTAATCAGTGTTCACTGGACCAGTAAATGGAAGACAGATAATAACAGATCATTTGGGGAGAACCAGGTTTTATTTGCTTGAAACTAACAAACAGAAACCTTTCACAGAGTGAAAACATGGTAAACCCGTGTGACTCAAGAGTACTTCCTGGTTGGAAAATTGCTCCAGGCAGGAAATTTGAGGAACAGCCACATCTCAGCTTTGTCTGATGCACGTGGTCACATTCTTTCCATAGAATTTCTCTCCTGAGGTTGGGCACCACAGATGCCAGATAACTTAAGATGGACTTTAAGTTTTGCATCGCTCAGTCCCCACCCATGTGCCAGTCCAGCCAAAATATGTGCCACCATGATTTGCACATTGATTTTGACATCCTATATACAGTATTACGTCTCTGTTGATCTGACAGGCTCCTACATGGTCTTTAAGATGCTGAGACGAGGTAGACCCTTCCGGAAGCCTCCCACACCCACCAACCCACCCCAGTCTGACTCAGGCCACCCTTCCCTCCTCCTCCCCTGTCTATCGGGGTCGGCACACCGTATTCCCATGTCTATCCAAACGCGATGGATTCCGGGAAGGCAGAGAGTAAGACGCCCATCATATTATCCCTGGTGAATTTTTAAGGAATGATGAACAAATAAAAGGGATTTCAAACTCACACAAGGTGATATTCAGATTTGAACATGGATAGAAGATACCCGATGTTCGATCAAAGAGAACGTTTTGTCATCCTTGGTGGTTTGCCGTCTTGGTCCTCACACGTGAGAAATTCATTTGGCCACAGACCCTAAGGAGAGTAGAGTGATCTATGAAACGAGTCTTCCACTGACACAAGCCAGGTGGCAAGACACGACAGGGATTTCTCAGCTGTGTGTTCAGTGCCCTGCAGCTCTGCTCTCTCCCCTGCTGCTTCTCCCCTGCCATTATACCTCCAGCGCCTGGTACGAAGTTTCCTGCACGATTTGCTTTCTTGAGTGAGAAACCGTCTAGGACACCAATGTTTTTAAAATGGGGTGGTGGTGGTAGTTAAGGAAATATGAACAGTTTGGCTAACAGGAAGAGCTGTTTTCAAGAACTCCCTTACTTCTGACATGGACTGCGAGGTTGGGGTTCCCAAATTGCCCCACGTTTTGACAATTCACTAGGAGAACTCACAGATCTCACAGATCAATAGCTGTTATACTCACAGTTATGGTTTGTTAAAGGAAAAGGAACCAAAGGAAGAAATGCAGAAGGCAGAATCTGAGAAGGGTTCAAAAGCAAAGTTTCCCATGGATTCAGGACATGTTACCCCCAACATGGATGCATGATGGTCCATAGGGAGAACTCTCAACCAGAGAGGCAGCCCCACGGTTCAGACTTGCTGGACCTCCATTAAGTACACATGAATGACTGACTACCCACAAGGCTGATCTCAGCTTCCGCGTCTCCTGAAACTTCGTGATCCAAAGCCCTACCCTCAATCTCACGGTCCTTTTTCTTGGACGTCTAGCTCCCATCCTAAGAGTATCAGGTAAAGTCTGGCCTGAGGGCAGGCCAGGCTCTGCCGGAAACAATGACAGGCCTATCAAATACAACAAACATAACCTCCCAGAAGCCAAAGGCAAAGCTCATCTTTAGGCAAGGCCAAGTTCTTTATTCTACCAGAAACGTTGCAGGTCCCCATATTTAGAGAGTTCAAGGAGGATTTGACACGTCCTAGAGACCATGAAGTAGCAGTGATATTGGATATATGAATGTTCCATTCAGTGGCAGACAAAGTGTCAGCTTCAGGTCAGCTGGTTACTAACTGCAAGAGTCTAGACTGTCCACTTCATTTCTTTGAAGCTCCGTCTCCTCATCTGTGAGATGGAGAGCGTGGTTGTACATCAAATTAGGGGACTGATGCGCTTGACTCTTGATTTTGGCTCAGGTCATGATCTCACAGTTCATGGGATCAAGCCCTGCGTCAGGCTCTGGGCTGGCAGTGTGGAGCCTGCTTGGGATGCTCTCTCACTCCCTCTCTCTCTGCCCTTTCCTATTCACACCCTCTCTCTTTCAAAATAAATAAATAAAAACATTTTTTAAAATTGGGGGATTAACTTAGAAACTGATTTCTAAGCATCTGATAGTGCCGGGCTTCAAGCAGGTGGCCAGTAAATGACTTTTTTCTCCCATTTCTTTCTTTCTCTGCTTCCTGCTCCTCATGAACGAGAGGGTCTACCGGAAGCAGGAGAATGGTTATAACAGGAGAGATTCTTTTTTGTTAAGCACACACACGCGCGCACGTATGCACATATATACTTAAAAAAAATCCACCCTTCATTTCTATGTTAGCGATTTCAACAGCTGTGAGTCAAAAGGAACTATCACAAGGGTGTGTTTCCATGGCAACTGCCATGGTTACAGAGGAGGAAAAAAGAGAACAAGAGACAGACTTCTTGTCCACTTTCCTCCCATGGCGTCCACCCAGGGTCACTCACACCTCCTTCCAGAACAGCAACCTGCCTCCTTTTCCCAAAATGATTTTTGAATGACAGTCCTGGGTCACTTGCACGATGGCTTTAGAAGGCGTTGGCTTCCCCAGCCTGTTCTCTCACTGCAGAAAATCAACAATAAAATGAATCGCTTCCAATGGTGGTTGGTTTATCACTGAATCACAGGATCTGGATAGCCAGCTGCCCAAAAATGCTGAAGGTTGTGGGGGGAGGGGAAAACGGGTGGGATGTGATAGGGAGGCTGGGGGGTCGCCCTTGATGAGTTGGAGGATGATTCAACTGCTGTTTAGTGCAGAACCCGAATCCCACCCTGAGTCCAGGACAATCATGTGGGTCATGCTAAGCACTAGGAGGGTCAACCCGATAGCCCAGGTGAAGAAACAGCCGTTACTTCCCAGGAGTCAGGAACTCATGAGGCACAAAATACAACTATTGCACTAAGGGCTTCGGATACATAGTAAAGCACAGATATACAAATATTTCAAGTCTATAAAGGAAGTCAGGACATTATGCAAATCAGAGAAATGCCTGAGGAGGCACCGGTCACTGCAGTAGCCACTGTGCTCGGAAAGCCTTGTCCTCAGCTACACAGAGGTCCAGACACTTATGTCCCATCTGGAGACTCGTGATCTGACTACTGACCCTTCGTGAGGGCTGCGTGCTCACTCTTGCCTCCTTGCCTCCGCAGGTAATTGTGGTTCTGGCTGAAATGAATGACGCTCGGCAACACCACTGCCATCTTCCAGCCCACAGATGTCACATCCTCTCGAGCGACCCCATGGGACTCCTGACGGCATGAGAGTCTGCCGTCTGGTCCCCGCAGAGGTGGGCGCGCAAGATGCCCAGCTCCACTTGGTAAACCCTTCACAGCACACTCTCCTCTCATGTGTTTTTTCTTCCTTTTTTTAAAAAAAATTCTTGAACTTTTATTTATCTTTGAGAGAGACAGAGACAGAGAGAGACAGAGTGTTAGCTGGGGAGGAGCAGAGACAGAGGGAGACACAGACTCTGAAGCAGCTCCGGGCTCTGAGCTGTCAGCACAGAGCCCAGTGCAGGGCTCAAACCTACGAACCTCAAGATCATGACCTGAGCCAAAGTGGGACGCTTAACTGACTGAGCCCCCTGGGCACCCCACCATGTGTTTTTTCCTTTAAACTTTTATATAATTAGTTATAAAAGTCCAATAATATGAAACAAATTTTCTAAATATGTATTTCCCAAAAAATGTTATAGTAATATGTCTACTGGATCCAGAGTAAAGGTATTAACCCGATGTCAGATTTATGTATAAATTCTCATTTTTCTGTGGGTGGATAGGTAGCCTGATGTGGCCACTTGCCCTGTCTGTGCCTCTGTCTCCCAAACTGAATGTGAGGTCTCAGGTCCAAAGCTCTTTTGACTCAACATACAGATAAAACAGAAGTCTTTGACTTGATTGGAACACCCTCTCCTGCATAAGATGCTCTCTGAGGAGATGCTAGAATATTCTTCTGTAATATGAAATTATTTTAGACTTTCAGTGATTATACCTTGATTTAAAAATGGAGTATTCTTATGTGACAGGCCAGAGAGTCCAGTTCCTCAAGAAAATTATTGCTTACATCAGATGAGTTACTGTAGAATATTTTCATTTCCCCGGGACTCCTGGGGGGCTCAGTCAGTTAAGGGTTTGACTTTGGCTCGGGTCGTAATCTCACTGTTCGTGAGTTTAAGCCCCACATTGGACTCTGTGCTGACAGCTCAGAACCTGGAACCTGCTTCGGATTCTGTGTCTCCCTCTCTCTGTCCCTCCCCTGCTCTCGTGTACACACTCTCTCTCTCAAAAATAAATAAATATTTTAAAAGTTAAGAAAAAAAGAATATTTTCATTTCTCCTATGCATGGCCCACCACATAGAGACATGTCACCAGGCTGTGAGCACCATGAAGATACGGCTCAAGTCTCTGCCTCCCTATCATCCCCACAGGTCCCGGGGCACAGTCTGCTCCCCGGACGTATTTGCTGGGCTGTCAAACAAAGACAGTGAGATGCAGACAAGTCCCCTGCGTGTGAAGTCACAGCCTTTGGAAGTGAAGCTGCTGCGGTAAGTCATCAGCTCTGGGAACCACAAAGAGTACAAGGTTAGTCTTGCAGCTTCTAAGGGGAGGGCCTGAGTCCTGTGATTCACCACGAGGTGCAGGTCGGGTAGCCTTGGCCGTGGGCTGAGTGGAGAGTGGGTGCTGGAAGGAACGCAGTCTCTGACCGAATGTCAGGCCTGTCTCCAGTGACTGTATCGGTGCCTTTGCACAAATCTCTTCAAAAGACGGTTCAGGTGGACAGAGTCCCTGGAGACAATTCAGGAGGGATTCTTTCTGATCAGGAGATAAGGAGAGGAATTTGCAAGAGTCAAAAGCGCTTGTGAAGAAGAAGAGAGGACTTGGCCAGCCGGGGCAGACCTCTCGAGGACACAGCGGAGGCCGGCCATACTTGACAAACCTCCCTGCGTGTTTTCACAAAGTCTCCGGGAGCCTCTGGGGATAGCCGGCGGTCTCAGAGCAGAGCACTTGTGTCCCTGCCCCCTGCTCCCATCAGTTAGAGAACTTCCAGAAATGCTGGCCACAGGCGGCCCTCGACGGACCCACCATGAGCGGGTCGCACGTGCGGGCAGGGCCACAGTGTTTGCTTCAGGACGACGGGAGTGTGGTCTCTGAGCCTGGTGTCCCGTCTCCCAGGAGCTGGAGCCCTGCTTGCCACGGGGCCTGTGTGGCTGTTGGGCTTTGCTGTTCCAGGCAGGGGAGCAGGAATGCAGGCACAGAGGGCTGACCCCTTAGTTCAGATAAGCTGGAATCCCATCGGGCTAAATTCTGCGGCAGTGATGAGCACGCTCCCCAGGCCAGTTTGTGGGGAGTCACTGTCCCCCATCAGCAATAGTCTGACGAAGGTTAGAACACAGGGCTTCCCTTTATGCAAAGGGCACTGGGGTGTTGGAGGGAAGGGTCACACCAGGATCACCCGGAAGGGAAGGCAGGCGGCGTCTCTGGCCCCAACCAGCTGCCCCCCTGTGATCCTCCCAGTGGCTTCTACTCCAGAGAACAGACAGCCACCGAGTGTGACGTGTCCCCCGTGAAGACTCAGCTTCCCAGGAAGGGTTTGCAGACTGATGGCTAATTAAAGGTTCGCAGGAGGTTGGGGGCTTTGGCACTGAGCTGCTAATGCTTTTGACATTTGTCCAAATTAAAAATAATCCAGCATCCATTGTGTCAGAGATGTTCCCCGTTCTCATGAGTGATTCTGGTTTTGCTGGACTAGCAGTGTGTTGGTCCAAAATGGAACTCAGCAAACAAGACCCTTGGAACAGAGTGGAATTGAGAGGCAGCTTCTCTTCCAGATTATCACGCATCCTCCCTTCCTCTCTTTTCTTCCTTTCTTTCCTTCAGTGTTCGAAGCAGACACTAAGGCTCTACAGAAATGCAGAGCTTACCCTGTGGAAACCCAGGGATAACACAAGTCTCCTCATTCACTCTTCAGGCATCTGGACAGTTACTGGTTCATTATTGAAGTCAATGCTTATTTTCTGGGCACTAAAGATAGAGGTTTGTTCTCGGCAGGCACTGGGGAGGCAAAGGGAAGTCAGATCCGCTTAGGCTGCACCCTCTAGAAAACAGACAGCAGCTAAGCACAACCTCAGAGAATGAAAGTAAAGGGTCGAGAGATGGCAGAGAGGATATGCACGGTGGGCAACCCTGAGCCGCCCACCACTTTGCCAAGAGCCCCAGTGAGCCCGGAAGGCCCAGGGGACATCTCTGGAGAGGATGCTCAGAACATAGCACCCAGCACAAGTTCAACAAAAGGAAGGGAGAAAGCCGTATTTTTTGGTTCCTCCAGGCTCAGGTGCCCCACTAGTCAAAATCCTCTATGTGGGATGGTAACGCCTCTGCACTGCAGGCTGGGTCACCCGAGCCTTTCATCCCACTGAGAAATTTGGGCCCCATGCCCTGTGGTGTGACCATTCATCTGAGTCCAAGATGCGGTGGGTGGTGGGGCTCAGCAGGCAAGTGAGGTGCGGAGAATCTGAGGGAGTGTGTACATCAAGGTGGTAGAGTGCAATGCTGGTCTTTAAAGAGTTGGTGAGCCGGGCACCTGGGTGGCTCAGTCGGTTAGGTGTTCGACTTCAGCTCAGGTCTTGATCTTGTAGTTCATGAGTTCAAGCCCTGTGTCAGGCTCTGTGCTAACAGCTCAGAACCTGGAGCCTGCTTCGAATTCTGTGTCTTCCTCTCTCTCTGCCCTTCCCCTGCTCATGCTCTGTCTCTCCTTCAAAAATAAGAAAATAAAAAAAAATTTTTAAACAAGAGTTGGTGGTCCAGTGTCAGGCACAGTGAAATACCAGTACATGATGCTGATACAGTGACAACAGGATGTGTTACCACACTCCTGCACTCTGTAAACACTTGACGTGAATCACCTAATTTAATACTTACCAAAAGTCAAAGATTCTTTCCCAGATTTCCCTCTGTTAGAGGCTGAGAAGCTACACTGGAAAGTGCTGATGATTTGTTCAGGGGCGCTTGGCTGGCAAGTGGCAGAGCTGATGGCCGCACACAGAGGCCAGCGTCACCCCCCAGGCTTCCTGCTGGGGGTGGTTGTTCAGGGATCGGCTGTTGGCCGGAGGCATGAGTGGCGGGTGCCCCAGGCTTGGCCAGGCCCCATGGTTCCCAGCCCGTGTCCCCACTCAGGCCAGCTCACACTGACCACGTACCGCTGGATCTGAGGCAATACTAGGGTGTTTTCTCCAGAAAGCTAAAATAAAAAAACGTATTTCCACTCGACAAATTAGATGCTTAGAACAATGCACAGAAGTATAGACTGTAGGTCAATGTTAAGTCTCCAAGCGATTCTCTTTTAGAGAGCAGAATTTTCTCCATCAGCATTCAGGACAAACCGGGGACAGAAATGACAGAATGGTAGCTGGGTTACTGTTCGCATCTATGCCAACAACCCTGTGAGGGCGCCTGGACCCTATGGGGAGGCATGACCTCAGGGTGAGGCAGTCCCTCTGAAGGCATCAAGGACGACCTCCAGGGGCAGGGGTGGGGTGGGAAGGGAGGAGTGAAACTAAAGCTCGGCAAAATCCATCCTCCTAGAAGCTGGTCCCACATCAGGCCAGTCCACCCCAGAGGGGCCAAGGACTCCCAGGTCACCAACTATGACAAAACCTCTTCACGACACTGGTGGCCAAGGGCCTTCCAGCTCAGCTCTGCGGACAGCCTCGTGGTGAGGTAGAAGGACCCGGCTGGGTGAGCCGGAGCCCAGAGACATTTCACTCCTGCAGCGGCCTCCGCCTGCTTAGATGGCACTCTCTCTCACCAAGCCGGCCCCTGAGTATGACTTGGCTTCCCATGGGGTTTCCCCGCAGGCGGAGACTGTGAGAGTCAGGCCCCAATAAATGTGTCAGCTCTTCCTAACAGATGCAGTTCTTGCAAATTAATAAATCATTCTGGCTGCAGACACCTGTCTCTTGAGGGCTTTGTTAATCTGGATCAACATCCATGAGAATGCTCATCCTCGGGGTTGATGAATGCGGATTTATCCATGCTGCATAGAACGGTCATTTCATATATTCTTACATCTAACAGACACACACACACACACACACACACACACACACACACACACGAGGTGCCAGGCATTGTACCATATGATTATAATCCAGGGATGAAAAAGACAGAGTCCCTGCCTTCAAAAATCATTCTAGTTTGTGCAGAAAGCTGCATGAAACTGAATTACAATGGCATTTTCTAGGCAAAGTAAGCTTTAAGGGGGGAATAGAGACCTTTCCAGAAGAAGGTACGGTGATGGAAAGAACGTTTCAGCCAGAGGGAAAGGTATAAAAGCAGTGAGTGCTCAAGACCTCACAGCCTGTGGTACCTGGGAATGGCGCGGGCCCCGGAGCAGACGAGAAAATCCCAATGACCCTGGAGCTTCACTGGCCACCCTCACGAGCTCTGCTTTTCCCTGGGAGGGTGGACGGAGAAACACTGCTGGTTTCTTCCCAGCTCAAAGGCACAGGAAGTTGTGACCGTCTTCGGCCTGGACGTAACATCACAGAGCCAGAATGCACCTTCAATTGTTCTGGCCAATGGCCGTCTACCTGACTGGCCAGAGTGAGGACTGCTTTGCCGGGGTCGGTGAGCTGGTCAGGGAAGGGCTGGAATGGGGCCTGGCTTCCTGTCCAGGGCTTGCTCCTTGCTGATTCTGCCTCATCATGTGAGCTCTGTGTGGCTCCAGGGTTATGATTTCAGCACGTCGCCGTTTACTGTGTCCTCTCCAGGAACACTCACGGCGGTGTGTGAACACTGCCTCCCTACCGCTTGGGGCTTCCAATGGACCGCCAGCTTGTCCAAGGTGCTGCCTTACTCACCTTCCTACACTCAGCACTCAGGGTAACTTTCAGACCAGAGTGCTACCTAAAGATATCTAATGAACGAATGCGTGAGCCATCACCACGGTGCTTTTGCAGAACTAACAAAAAGATAGATTTATCTCGGAAACTGCCCAGAACGTGAAAATCTCATTATAACCTAGATCGTTTCAAGGGAAAAGAGCTCCCCGGGTGCCAAGGCATTTGGCGATCGCTGCTGACATGTTTACATGACTTTCATCCCGACGTTCGGAGCCTCCGTTCATTTCGTATTAGTCTTCTTACTGTTTGCAGACTAACATCCCACTTCCTCCTGCCCCGTCTAATCAGCTTCTCTCTGAGTTTGGCCACAAGCTGCTCTCGTGTGGAACACAGCGAAACGCACTAATCACGCCCTTCTTTGAGTTTGAGTCCCTTACCTATGTGAAACCATATTGATCTATTTCTCCTTGGAACCCATAAGACACGCGTTGCTTTCACCTGTAATTGGCTGCCTGGCTTCCCTCACACGCCGCGTTCATTAATCAGCTGGGCCGCTTACTGCACCATAATCAACCCAGCCTGTGGTAGCTTACTGTCACCACTGGGTTTAGAGCAAAGAGTTCAGAGGTTCTTATGGGCGAGCGACGCTCAAAGGTGAGCCTGAGAACCGTAAGCGCCTCAAGGGGAGGCTCATGGGGAGGGATCTTGACCTTGACCTCACTGCCAGTAAGAAGTCCAAGACTTAGGTAACGAATGCTGGGTTTCTACATGACTTCTGACCCTCCAACTTGACCAGGAATCCCCACGCTCTTCCCACTGCCCAGAGGTGGGCTCCTTAGAGGATGAGAGAAGAGAGGCCGGGAAACAGAGACCGTGTCTCATATTTCAGGGTGACTCCTTGGTAAGATTTATGCGTTAATTTGTTGTCTACCCTTGGTAAGGCACCAGGCCCCTACTCTACTTGCGACAGAGACTGCGCCACGTCGTCGCCACAGAGCTGGAGCTTTGCCTAAGGCACAATGGGAACAGAGAGCAAGGAAGCCCAGCCAGTGCAGGGAATCAGGGAAGGCTCCCCTAGGGAGGTGATGCGTGGCTGAGGCTTGAAGGGGAAATGAGCTTCGACCAGGAGGCACAGTACCAGCAGGCAGCAAGCGCAGTGGGCTGACTGTGCGGGGGAGGATGGCGTGTTGGAAAGCCCGCTAGTTCTCTTTCTCTGGATAATAAAGGGCATGTGGTGGGTGGGGAAGAGATGAGACATGCAGATCAGGAAGACCACATCCCAACCCTGTCTGCCATGTTCAGGATTCTACTCAGAGATTGAAGCCCCGGAAGAACGCATTCAGATTTGTGAGTCAGGAGGTGCAGTCAGGCTCCGATGTGGGGGGCGGATCACAGGGCTTCCAGATGGAGCAGACACCAGTTGGGGCAGGGAAAGGGTTAGAGTTCCCTAAGAATAGGGCCCTTCTGGCCATCTCACAATCTGCTGCCCCCTCTTCAGCAGAGGCTGCAGACAAGAAGAACCCTATGGCATATCCCATTTACAGCCTTTTGCACCGCCCAGAGGCACTGGCCTTTGACAGCTGCGATTTGAAGTTCTACTGCCTCAGTCGGGGCTCCACCAGCCCGGCACTTCGTCCAGCAGCTCCAGGAGATGGTAGAGCCCAGCAGCGCCCTCCAGATCCACCTTCTTCAATATCCACTCCACGTTCTCTAAAGTTGGACTCTAGATGGTAATTTGTGTAAACTCCGTTCTGTCACTTTCCTGACCTCTTCAGCGTCTTGCTCTGTCCTTAATCTCTTTTGTGTTTTTATTATTAATTGTGTTAAGAACACCCAACATGAGGTCCACTCTCTTAACAGATTTTAAGTATACAATACAGTATTATTTTCTGTAATACTGCACACCGCTGCACACCAGATCTCTAAAACATACTCATCTTACATAACTGAAGTCTTATGTATGATGATTAACATCTTCCCCCTACTCCCCCCAACTCTGGAACTACCATTCTATCCTTTGTTTCTATGAGTTTGACTGTTATAGATACTTCTGTTAAGGGGGACCATGCAGTTTAACCTCAGGGTCAGCTCCAAACTCTGTGGAACAAAGTCCAAGGGCTCCTCCTTTCAGCTCCCCGACTCGAGGCATCCCGTGATCTAGACAATGTGTAAATTCAGTCCGTCTTCCCTGGCCAAGGCTGTGCAAGCTTGTACCAGATTCAGAAGAGCTGGAAGTTTCTTTTCTTCCTTCTGCCCTCCCTCCCTCTCCAACTCCTTCCTTTTCCTTTTTGTCCTTATTTTATTTATTACAAAAGATGTGTTCTTGTGTGTAAAACAGCAGATAGATTATAAGTGGATGGATGGATGGATGGATGGCTGAATAGATAGACGGATGAGAGAACACTGTCCAAGTGAACCCTCTTCCAGTGCTCTGCAGAGTGAAATGAGAACAACGTCAGTACATCAGGAGCCCATGCACCCTGCCCAGTCCCACCCACCCCCTCCTTCCAGTGTGGAGCTGGCCATTCTTCACAGCTGTGAGTTTACAGTCCCTTTCTATTTGACACATTTTGCCATATAAGTTTAACTCTCCAAATAATAACTTATAAATAAATTATTATAATCCCTTATAAAAGGGAATCATTTGCTATTTGTTCTTCACAACATGTTTTCTCTTTTCCTTTGCTCCACATTTCTCTCCATGTTGGTACCTGTGTGCACCTGTAATTCATTTATCTTCCCTGTTCTATATGGTGATTTGCAGCCATATGCTCTTTTTCTTCCCCTTTGCTAAATGTTGTCTATCTCCCTCAGTGGACATGTGGATTGTTTCCAGTTTCTTGCCTCGACCAGTGCTGTTCTGGAAACCCCGGAGTCAGTCTCTGAATGCTGGGATGCATTGCACAGTGACCTCAACACTGCTGGGGGTTTGATGTGCCAAACACATGGGCACAATAGGTTCTCAGGGTGGTTTTATTCTGCATTTGCCTGGGTAATGAGTTTGGAAATTCTTCTCATTGGTTACTAGCCATTTCTCTTTCCTCCTCTGTAAAATCTCTTTTAATGTCTTTTGCCCATTTTTTTTGGTCTTTTAATTATTGATTTTAAATAGCCCTTTGTAGATTTTGTTAACTGTATTGAAAATATCTTCTTCTGGTTTGTGACTTGCATTTTATTTTATCTGTAGTTTATTTCTAGGAACAGACATTTGGGGTTTTTTTTCTCTTTCTACTTTAATACAGTCAGATGTGTTTTTCCTATCTTAATTACTTATTTTGAGGAGATAGGTTTTGTTTAATGTTTCCTACCAAAAAGATCACCAAGTATTATACTATGCAGTCTTAATATCTATATGTTTTTTAAGTTTGGCTTTCACAAAAACCTTAAGTCATATGGGTTTCATTTCTGTGTACGGTGTGAGGTAGGCATCTCCTTTTATTTTTCCATACAGTTAAATAATTTTGCTGATGTCATTTATTGAATTTTTTTCAATGATGTGTCTCCTTGTTGTTTTCTATTCTGCTTGTGTGTTATCTATTTGTATATTAGTCCATAAATTCCATATTTATGATGTAATATTCCTAGACATTAGAATGAGCTATCTCTCCATAAACTTTTGTTCTGTATTTTACAATACTTCAGCAATTTATTTCATGTCTTATTTATTTATTTAATTAATTATTTGCTTATTTATTTATTTATCTATCTATCTAGTCTACTTATTGTTAAGTACTTTATATCCCCCCTCTCCCATACTTTATTACTGTAGTATGGAAGTGCAGTTGATCCTTAGGTCCATCAGTATTACTGAGCTCTCATAATAATGCAGATGATTTATATCTTAATGGTTTTGTGTGATTTTTATGGAAAATCATATCATCAGCAAATAATGGCAAATTTATTTTAAACTTACTTTTTTTATCCATACATATTTTTTTATTATTTGTTTCTCTGACTAGAATGTTCAATATAATATTGAATATAAATATGATGGTGGGGATATCTGTCATTTTTGGTGACCTGAGGGAATTATTTAACCTTTCCCTGTTTGGTAAAATTCTCAAACATATTGAGGAAGTTCTTTTCTCTTCCAAATTGGCTAATCATTTTTACCAGAAGTGCATGGCAAATGCTAACAAAATTTTCTACGTATGCTTAGATTATTTTTCTTCTTAAATGTATTAATACTGTAAATTGCATTAGTAGATTTTTAAGTGTTGGGCTAAACCATGCATTCTAAAGATAAACCAAATTTATATATTTAGTATTTTCTGTAGTTTACTAGATTTGATTTGCTAATAGTCTCTTTGGATTTTTTTTCCATATATGTTCAAGAATAAATTTGACTTGTAATAGTTTTTCCTTATACTGACTTGGTCTGATTTGGTGTCAAAATGGCACTGTCTAACAAAATGTGTTGAGAAATGTTCCCTTACCTTCTATTCTCTATAAAAACTTATCTGTGATTAGAATTATTCATTCTAACTACATTAGAAAACATTCTAGCACTCCTAGGGTACTAGGATTGCTTTAACCAACTATTTAAGACTGGTGTTTCCCTTGTGAAGATATTTTTTATCTATTCATTTATTTATTTTAGTGGTTATAAAACTGTTCATTTTCTCTATTTCTTATCGAGTTTGATCTGGAAAATTATTTTTTCTAAGATGTCTCCTCTTTTGTCTAAGTTTTGTTTAAACATATTGGTATAAAGGTGATCCTAATGTTCCCTTATGTTTTTAATCTCTGCTACTTACTTAGAAATGTCCTCATTCCTATTTCTAGTATTTTGTTATACTTTCCCTTTTTCCTGTATTAAATTATATACCTATTTGTCAACTTTTTTTTTTACTATTATCAATGAATTATAACATTACTGATGCAACTAATATATCCTCTTGCATTAATTTCTGGTCATTTCTTTATTAAGTCTTTCCTCCTACTTTCTTATTTTCTTTCATACTTTATTAAAAAAGTATTTGTGGTTTTAACTTTTTCTCTAAAAAGGAATGGTGAATCTTTAGGTTTGTTATGTTCTATTTTTATCATCATGGAGGCAGTTCTTATTTTTTTATAATTTATGATTTTTTCTTTAACCTGTGAGTTGGAGTAGTTCTAGATGATTTTTGCCTGCCTTTCCTCCTGAAACCTGATAAATGTCAGGGACAATTATAAATATAAAGTCTCTTCACATTATTTTTGTTCAAGGTATATAGACAATAGTACAATGCTTAATGGCATTTCAATGTCTCACTATTATGAACATTTTACACCCTAAACAAACAAGAAAAATGATGATTTAACTAAACTACTTGCTATAAAATGTTAATTATTAAAAGTACCTACATTTTGCTTTATAATTTACTCTAAGACTTTTGTACACCATCCAACTTTTGGAATAGTTGATAATCCTAGGTCAATCCATGGTGCATGGCTTCTTAGTGGTAAAGTAGGGACTAGAACTCTGATGTTTTCATATCAATTCTTACTTTTTCAACAGCTGATTTTCTGTTTATTGCATACCATTGGACCGCATTTGAATGGGAACTTCTAATAAGAATATTGTGCTGGTGTTTTAAAAAACTCATTAATTTTCCTTGAACAAAAGCCCAAGATGGATTTATGCTGTACCACTGTGTTCTACATAATATGTGACATGGTAGTTTGACTTTGCAATGATTATCTTGCCACTATAAATAGTAACGATAGACCACCCAGGACACTGGCTTCATCTCATTATTCATAACACTGGTTGCCACAGATGTACATTTTTATCTCCACGGTATTTCCTGACCACAGCATATTTTCCATAAGAATAAAACACTCTCTTCCTTTCGATTTATATTTCTCACCTGCATTTTCACATGATATTACCAAACTGATGATCTCTTTCAACACTTCAATTCATTTATTATTCAGTTTCACCAATTGTATTAGAAGCACAAGTTAGAGATACGTTGTCAGCATCAGGATAGTGTGTAGAATCTGTAAAAATATAGTGCACAATATAACTAGAAATATTAACATAACGGGATTTCACACCCTATGTCACCTTCCTCCTCATAACCAATTCCCAGTCAGTGCCGTGTTGCCACGAATTCTAGGAATGCACCAATATTTTTCTTTTGTGTCTCACAGAAAGATTCTCTTTTATCATTTAGGCTAGTCACAGACATCAATCTCATATTCTTGGGTATTTTTAAGTGGTTGCATTTGAAAGCTTTCTATTTTTATTTTCCTCATCTTAGATGTCATGAGTGCAAAATTGGATAAACTCATGTAGGCATTGCTCTTGAGTTATTTTTTTTCTCTATTTCCAATTTGTGATCTGTACATCCATACTTGATCAAAACATGTATAAAATTCTTAACATCCATTGTTCAAAAGTATAGTCGAGTCCCTATAAAGGTGTTGAAATCTATTTTACTATGTTTCCTTTAATCTTCCCAGAAGTAAACATTCCTCATAATAAAAGCCCAACCAACTGCATTGGACAAGACAGATGAGTGAAAATACTGTTGGTATTTAAGATGCCCTTTGGGTTCATCTAAATTCCGAGGGCTTGTTTACTCAAAATCAGTCATAAGCTACTAATCATGTACGTCATGAGCCTTAGTGACGTTTAAGAGGAACTAAATGAATAACTGACCAGAACGGGGAATCTCAAGGTCTGCCTCAAACCTCTCATTGTTCAGAATTTCTCTATCTATAATCAAAGCTAAGATGTATATCTAGTATTTTGATACAAATAATCTAATTCTAAATATCCCACTTCTTTTTGTTATTTTTTAATGTTTATTTATTATTGAGACAGAGAGAAACAGAGCGTGAGTGGGGGAGGAGCAGAGAGACAGGGAGACAGAGAATCCAAAGAAGCTCCAGGCTCTGAGCTGTCAGCACAGAGCCTGATGTGGGGTTTAAACCCATAAACTGTGAGATCATGACCTGAGCTGAAGTTGGACGCTTAACCGGCTGAGCCACCCAGGCGCCCCATAAATACCCAGTTTCTATATTAATTTGCTTAATCATAGCATTCAAAACCACTTCCAGTCATTTGTTATTCCAACGCATAACCAAGTAGACACTCACCCAAAACATAAAAGTCAAATTTCTTTTTTTTAAATATAATTTATCATCAAGTTAGCTAACATACAGTGTACACAGTGTGCTCTTGGCTTCGGGGGTAGAGTCCCACGATTCATCACTTACATACAACACCCAGTACTCATCCCAACAAGTGCCTCCTCAAGGCCCATCTCCCATTTTCCCTTCCCCCCCTCCCATCAACCCTCAGTTTATTCTCTGTATTTAAGAGTCTCTTGTGGTTTGCCTCCCTCTCTGTTTGAAACCATTTTCCCCCTTCCCTTCCTTCATGGTCCTCTGTTAGGCTTCTCAAACTCCGCATATGAGGGAAGACATGTTATATCTGTCTTTGGCTGACTGACTTATTTCATTTGGCATAAAATTCAAATTCCTGAAAGCTAACTCAGGTCCTGACCTGACCAGCCCCTCTGGTGGCAGAATTTCCTGTTTCAGAGTGCCTGCAGTGAACTTGGCTCATAGGAGCTGATCTCTGATTTACCATGTGAAGGCTGTATGACTTCCTTGAATCTTCAGTGGACATAACACTAGCATCACAACCCCTCACTCCTCCAATTATTATGAGGATTAAACAGATTGAACATGCTAAAGAGAGTTCATGGTACATGACCATGGTCAACAATTGTTTAGTGAATGAAGAAATGAGGTGAATGAATCAGATGCTTGTATGTATGACCTTTTCTTCTTCTGTCAGTGTTGTAGAACCTTACATAGGCATGTCACTCTGCTGCTGGACTAAGTAAAAAGAATTTATAAGACTCTTCACTGGTTGGAAATTCTGGTCTAATCCTCACTCCTCACAATCAGATAGAGGTTAAGATGGATTTAATTTCATGCTTCACGAATTTATTGCAATAACTTTATTGAGAAGTCTGGGGGTAGGGAATGAAAACTTTGAATGTTCCCAATATATATGTGCAGGATTTTAAAATTATATGTAAGGCCAACAGAGTTTTTTCTTATAATTATTTTCATAACTAATCTTCTTGCACCATAGATACTGTTCTTTATAGATGGGTAATTTAAAATCCAATTATCGCTCATATACATCAAAATAACACATTTGATATTTATATTTATCACAGATCTGCCATTTAACACCTCCATATTATGCTCTGCTTTCCTCCTATGATCACATTCCAAAATATATTCTATGGTCCAAATTTTGCTTTTTTATCATGGATGTGACATTCATATTGGAAAGTGAGTACATTTAACCGGATCTTAGTTATCTGTGGCAGGTAGCTTTACCTACCCAGCCTAGAATATAGAAGGGACTCAACACACATTCTCACTGTTGTTACTACTGTTCTTCACATCAGCATTTACAATGGTCACCACCAAATGACTGAACAGTGGTCCTGATAAATTGATGGATGTAGCTTAACTCTTCTTTGTTCATTGACACCAAAAAAAAAAAAAAGTTTAAATTGAATAAGGTAGTGGGAAGACAGAAATCCTTCTGCAGAACTATCTCTGCTGGCTAGTTAGGTACTTATTCAAAGAGTTCATGTAAAGAGACCCTCAGGAGTAGAGCCAGGGTACAGGGTACAAGGTGGACACATAGCCTCTTCCTTTTAATAGCTTACAGTCTTTATTCACTCTTTTTTAAATGTTTTTTTTTTAATTTATTTTTGAGAGACAGAGAAAGACAGTGCGAACAGGGGAGGGTCAGAGGGAGAGGCAGATAGAGAATCTGAAGCTCCACGCTCTGAGCTGTCGACACAGAGCCCAATGTGGGGCTCGAACCCACGAACCGTGAGATCATGACCTGAGCTGAAGCTGGATGCTTAACCGACTGAGCCACCCAGGCGCCCCTCACTCTTGACTTCTGAATGTGTTGGTTTGGTTTCATAACACAGACCCCTACCAGAAATGCTATATCCTCTTATAAGAAATAATGAGAACTATACCCTGATTTTCCTGTAATGGCTTGGAGACTGCCCCATACTCTTTGGAGTCATTGGATTTCTGATGAGATCTAGGTCCTTAGGTAGCCCAGGACTCATCTGAAATTTGTAGTTATGTCATTCGGGGATTCAGGAAACCAGGATACACAACGAGAGGGTAGGTTTGGTTTGGATTTGTTACCTGCTCTGCATTTCAAAGATTAGTACTTTGCTAGCAATGCTAAAAGTCATCTTCTCCTGTAGCTCTTAAATCCCTGATACACATTCATAGCTATTCTCCCCTCCATTTTTTCCTAAAGGTGAAGACTCCTCCATGATCAGATTCCAACCGAGATGAGTCACTTTGAGAATTTGGTGATGTGTACCTTTAAAACATGGCTTAATCAGTGACCAAAACAGCAAAGGTGAGACTTAGTGAGACCTGAATCAGAATCACTGTAAATATATATGTCTCATATTCGCTAAAGACCTATCATGTAAAATTCTGTCTAGAAGGAAAAAACAGATAGTAAACTGACAGCACTGTTACATATATATAAAAAGAAACCCTAACACACATTGTTAATTTTCTTTCTCAATGCATCCTTGATTCTGCATGCATCCTTGAAGAAAATGACAGTCTGTGTCCAACCATAAGGTCACCTTTGTACTAACGTTCCTGTAGGTGGGCCCAGCTTCTCAAATTCGGAAGCCAAAGATGGGAGCGGCACGTGTGAGCCTGATGAAGGAGGCTGCACGTTTCGGGACTGCTCCTGGGCTGGGGATTCTAGATTCAACCTGGACTGGGAAACAGACTAGAGGCTGGCCCTTGGCTGTGTCGCTTCTTAGCTCCCTCTTCTGACGTGGGGACCCTGTGACTCTGGTAACTGTTAGCGGGAAATAGCAGGATCTCCCACTACACAACCTTGACACAGCTGGCCTTTCCATGCAGAGACCCGTTGTCTTTCCTTCTGCGGGTCCCCAGACAATGAGACGCCAGGGCCCTGACATACAGAAGCAGGAGGTAAGTGCATGTGTGAGATGCGATATTTATTTATGCACTCTCTATACATATGTATGTTCAGACATAAACATTCTCTTCAAAATTAATTTTTCAAAATGTTCTATGAAATTCATTTCCACTTTGGTTATTTCATCTTTTAGTGCTGTCAGGAGCTTGGCCCCTTCACAACTGATAAATCACCCACATTAATCTGTCTTCCACCCGCTTCCTTCAGATTGTTCCCTCAGCCACAATAAGATCTGAATGTGTGCCTCTACACATGGCGTCCCAAATTATAACCTCCCAAGTCTCAGGATTGTTTGCAAAGGGCTAAAAATTGCCGTGCTCATAAAAACAAAACAAAACAAAAATGGCAACCTTGTTTGCCTTGCCAGTCTGTCAGAGCTTGAAAAACAAACTTCATCCCACAAAGACAAACACACACAGAGCAAACATGGAGAAGGATGCGTTGACAGAGCCGAGAGGATCTCCAGGCCAAGGAACGACGGAGAGCACAGCCAGACGGCGTGCGGGGAGGCGGCGTGCGGCACACACGGCGGACGGGAAGGAGGAGCATGACCCCGCCGTGGAGGCGCATGCGTTGGGAAGAACCTTCTCCTCGCACACTCCCTCCTCCACAGGTGCAGGCACTCCATCCCCACCGTCAGAGCTCCCACACGAGAAGGTGGGTCTGAAGTCAGCTCAGTTCACCCTTCCTCTTGAACGATGGCCAACTAAAAGGCACTGTTGACCCTGGAATAAATGGAGGCGTATTTACTAACCTAACTCCTTCTGGTATGTTCCATCAGGGATACACATGTATAGATCCAAAGGGACACTGAAATCCCCAAATCTTTGTTAGAAAGAATCAAAGCCAATCGACTGCATTATTTCCTAGAAGGCTTCATTTTACAATCTCCAATGAGATGCAACGTAAAAAAAGGGGACTTCGGCGGATTTCCATAATAACAGTTTGTATTAATATTCTCCAGGAATACTTCCTTCCCAGGAATCTAAAGAACTTGCAAGGAGATTGCGTTCTGTCTCTGCCCCAGTTCCAGCAGGAATAAATGGCAGTGGTTGGCGGCTGCATCGCAAAGCTTAGCGGTACCCCGGGGGGACGTGAGCACAAAGCACACGCATTACAAACAAGTCCTCATTCACTCACACTCTGGTCGTCACAGTTGAGAAGGGTCTGTCCGTAGCTGAGGGAGTCAGGACTCAGTCGCCTTACAAATAAGTTCATAATGCGACCCATGAACTTAACGGTGCTCCACAGCGCCCTCTGTTGAAGCTTTTCTACTTAACTTGTGCTGTCCCAGACCCCTTCCCAATGCCGGGGAATGCTCAGTGCGTTCTTCTGAGGTTGATCACTGTTATTGTGCACACTGTTCGCATGAAGAATAAAGATTCAGGCTACAACTTGTCCAGTGCCTGAGCCAGTAAGTGGCTGAGTCAGATCTGTACCCAAGGATTTCTGGTTGCCAAGTTCACACCTCGTTACTCCACTGTCTCCAAGCAGGGTGATCCCAACCACAGCAAGAGATGGAATCCACACCGTTTGATTACAGGTATGGTGCTCTGGTCGCTGTACTATGCCAAGGGATGGGGCTGAGGATTGTTAAGCCTCCTAGCTGCCAGGCTGTCCCGATCATTCCCTTGCCCTGGCCCTACCTTCTTGGCCCCTCCATGCAAGGCTGTGCACCCCAGGTGGGGTCTCTTGCATAACCATCTCTGGATCCTGAGCACCAGCTTTTACGACTGCTCTGAAGCCTAGTGTCTCCCTCGATTGCCCCAAAAATAAAAGAAAATGGACAGAGTTCTCTCTTTGAGTCTTAAACAAACGTTCACTGGATGTGTATTGCACACTAGGGCAGGGTGTGTGAGCAAGTGTCTCCTTTTCCTCAGTGCAAGATATAAAGAGATGTCAGAAAATGTTAATTATGATTAATAATATTTCAACGTAGCATTTAAAAAATCAAAACAAATGCAAAAAAATCATGATAAAAACATGGAATTTTCATAAAAAGGTAAGATCCGTAAGAGCAGCTGCTCCTTTCACTCCAGACTCCCAACAAGCGTAACGCCGTTCTGTGCCGGACACGAGGCACCCAGGGACCCACCCAACCTGTGGGGGTAAGGACTTCTTAGAAATCTGACTGCAGTATTTGGTGCAAATGACATCAGTTTCTCCACCTTTAAAGTGGGAAATACAATCTACTTCAAAAGAGAAGTACTGGAAAGTGACTAGATTGGACTAAATTTAGTTTCCTTGAAGTTGAGCTGGAATGGGGCTAGAGATGAGTGCAGTTTTCACAAAAGCCAGGTGGTGACTATTGATCACAGGACTTACATGGTAAAAAAAATCCACTATAAATTTATTATCCCTTCTGTCCACGGAACCCAGAGGCTACTAGAGGCGTGACTGCCAGTAGGGACAGTGCCAGGGAAGGGATATGGAAATAAGGACCAAAACCACGTCCTCTTGCCCCTGGGCCATGTCACCTTGACACGTGCAGCACGTGGCCAAGTAAACCTTCCCAAGTCTACTCTGCAATGACACAGGTTATATCTTGGCAAATATTAAATACATCAAAAGAAATTCATCACACACACAAATGACATTACTTCATAGCAAGATGACAAAATATATGTGGAGGGATGTCACGACTGCTTTCTTTTACAGACGAGGGAAATGGCTTCTAGGAAATTACATGATACAGCCAATATCACCCCTCCTTTGTGGGGAGGCCAAATTAGTGTCTCAACTCTGCCACTAAGTCCAGGCTTCTGGCAGATGGGACATGAAGAAGCACATCTCTCAAATATCTGTGCTCTGCTGCGGCCCACAAATCTCAAGACTCTTTAAGGAAAGGTCTGGAAGGAAATGCCAGTCTCCAACTGATTCCATCCACAGGCGTGAAATCTTGTGTAGTCCCTTTATTTTCACTTATATATTAAAAAACTTAAATTCTCAAAATATTAAATGAAGAGTAGCCATATGATAGAGGAATTCCACTCCCTGAAATATAAACAAGTGAAATAAAACCACGTGTCCACACAAAACTTGAATACGAATGCCTGTCAACTGATGAATGGATAAGCTAATGGTGGTACCTCCACATGATGGGATTCTGTTCAGTAATAAAAAGGAATGGAGTACCGATATGTGCCTCAACGTGGATGAGCCTTAAGAACGTGAGGCAAGTGACAGAAGCCAGACGCGGGAACCACATATAACAATTCTATTGACTCAAGGTGTCCAGAACAGCCCTCCAGGGCCTGGAAAGGTGGTGGGGTCATGGGGATGGGGTTTCTTTCTGGACAACGAAAGTGCTCTGGAATTAGATATTGGTGATGGTTGCACAATTCCGTGAATATACTAAAACATAATGAATTGTACTCTTCATTTTATTTATGTATTTATCTATTTATTTAAACTATACTTTGTGTCCAATATGGGACTTGAAGTCAAGATCCTGAGATCAAGAGTTGGATGCTCTACCCACTGAGCCAGCCAGCTGCACCTGAATTATCTGGTTTGCCAATTGTATCTCAGTGAAAATGTTTTTTTTTTTTTAACTAAAAAATTAAACAAGGCAAGACCCAGCATCAAACTCTAGAAATCTGGCCAAAAGTGCAGGCGTTTTCTAGGGGAGCCCTGGGGGACCGGGAAGGATTTGAGGAGAGCACAGACTCAAAGCCGCAGGCGGCTTGATACAGATGCCTGCCTGCAGTATCTGAGAAGAGAAAGGCAGACAGCATCGAGAAGGAGGTCGGAGTGCTTGAAATGACGGTCCGTCCTTCACCGAGCAGAGAGGAGGCTGAGTGCAGGGCTGAACTCTGGAGTCCACCTGAGCAGGAGGTGGCTGTCAGGAGGGGGCCTTCACAGTGAGGCCCCAAGCTGTCCAGGTGAGCAGGGGTGCCGGCGCAGCAGGAGCCCTAGTTCTGGGCATTTGCAGCTGGGACAGGGGTGGAGTGCGGCCATGGGACCCATCTGTGAGCCCCTCTCCTCCATGATGTCCTCTGACGGGAACAGGAAGATCCAGGAAGGAGCTGAGTTCCAGCCTGAGCCCATATTATTGTTCGTCACTCTTTCTGAGGCCCCATCCACTCCCTAATGCAACGACCTGGGGACACTTGTTTCCCACATGTGCAGGCCAGCCTGCCCTGGGCACAGGTCATGCCATCAGGAGACGTGAAACCAGGGAGAAGAGAAAACTAAGACCTTTCTGCAAATGATTGCAAATGACCAATGATGTTGGACCTGTCCACTTGGCATCTTTAAGGGTCATTCCCAGAGACCCTTTTTGCTCCCCTGTTCCTGGTGTCACCTGCTAAAAACCCACAGGGAGGCACCTGGCAATGTGTCAATGACAGAGTCAGACCTGAAAGTGCTGCCAGGCTCTGGTCACCAAGCCACACAGAGGACACCTTGCCCTGCAGTGGAAGGTGGCTCCACACATTCTATGGAAAGATTCCTGCAGGTGGCAGCCATTGGCAGGTGGAGCGGAGCCCAACAGCTCACAGCAGTCATGCATCCTGGGCATGGAGAGCCTCCCTGTCCACAGAGAGGGATACTCAGTGATGCAGCCCGCCCCCCGCCCGGGGCACCTTGGTTGTCACAGAAGTTAGGGGAGCAATGAAGACTCCCATTCTTTCACTCAGCATTTGAGGTTTTCTAAGATGCCTCCATCCTGTCCTTCCTTCTCTGACCACTACCACTGATCCCTTTGTCCAGGACCGTCCGAAACCTTCCAACTCTTCTGGAGCTTTCCTTCCCTCAAGCTCTTGTCCACAATGCCCCCTACACATAACTGGAAACAATCAAAAATTCCCACTAGAAGGGAGCCCTGGCCACTCTTAGGGAGTTGAATTCAAATATCAGACACACACATATGATGAAGATAGAAAAATTAAAGGGGATCCTATAAAAGCAATAGAAACTACTAGAGTTTGGTGTTTAACTTTGAGGGCATAATTGAGGCGTGTCCTATGACTTGTTTAGTCCATTGGGACGTTACCATAATGTTGAAGTATGGCAGGGTATCTGAATCCCTTTCCCAGTACACACGGAGTATCTGTTTAGTTCTCCTGGAGCTCAGTATTTTAATTCAGATTGCTGGAGGCAGTGGGGACAGACACAATCTTGTCTGATGCAGAGTGTCCCTCTCCACTGCTGCCAGGCTGTCTCAGTTCATGATCTGCACAGGGTCAAGGCCGTGGCTCCTCACTCTAAAGACCTCTCAACCCCATCTGCAGACCCACTCAAGTCCAACTTTTCTCTGTCGACTGCCCATGTAGCTGGTGTGGGCATTTTGCTCTACAGTCATTAGGGGAGCCACGTGGTTCTGACCCCTATCCCACAGGGCCCCCCCTGTCCAGGGTCTTCTTGCCTCTTCACATGCAGTCTGATGAATCAGAGGCACCCCTGCCCTCCCCCCACACCCATTCTAGTCCAGGGCTGGCCACTTCTGTCCAGAAGGCAGAAGATGGAGTTTTTTACCTTCAGAAAATCATTGCATGGTCTTTTCCCTCCACCATTTAATTCTCCTTCAGGACCCCAGCTTCAGAGTCTACAGTGAGGTAAGCTAGTGGGGTGGAGAGCCCACATACTGGGCACATTCTTGCCTAAATTTCTCTGCCATGAGTCCTTTCTGTTCCCCTCAAGGCCTCATATTTGAAACTGAAGAACTAAAAAAAAAATGTCTTCCCTGTCTGGTCCATGGTGCAAATTCCACCCTTGAGCCAACTAACCAAGATTAGACTGGTCACCTGGGGACTCCTAGAGACCAATGGAGGAAATAAGTATAAGGGACAAATAACCAAAGAAAAATGCCAACAAGTGTTTGTATTTTATAACATACAGAAGTCCACAGTTAAGCACTGATATGTTTATTCTCTAATTGTTCAGTGAATCTTATGGAGTCGGTGCTGTTACCTTGATTAAAAATGAGGAAGTCCAGTGCTTAACAATCATGCATTCTCTCAGTAAATATTCATTGGGTGTCAGATACCATTCTAAAGGACAACTGTGGGGGTGCCTGGGTGGCTCTGGCACAGAGCCTGCTTGGAATTCTCTCTCCCTCCTTTTCTCTCTGCCCATCCCCCACTCACGCTGTCTCTATCTCTCGCAAATAAAAAAATAAACTTAAAAAAAACTTTTTAAAAAGATAACTGTGCTTAAAGGTGAACTATGGATTTGTAGCTAACATAGATTATGAGCATTGTTTTTCTTCTCTATATTATCCATCTGTTATGGACTGAATTGTGTCCACACCCTCCCAACAAATCCATATGTTGAAGTCCTAACCCCAGTTACCTCAGAATGTGACTGTATTTGAGATCAGCCCTTTGAAGAGCTAATGACAGTAAAATGAGGTCATATGTGTGGACCTAACTCAGTAAGACTGGTGCCCTTATCAGTGGAGATTGGGACACGAGCACACAGAGTACAGACCCCATGAAGACACAGCAAGAAGGCAGCCATCTGCCAGCCAAGAAGAGAGGCCTCAGGAGAAACCAGCCCTGCTGATAATTGATCTCAGACATCACCTCAAGAACTGTGAGAGAATAAATTTCTATTGTGTAGGCACATAGTCTGGAGCATTCTGTAATGGTGGCCTTAGCAGATGCATATGCTAGCTCATTGGTTTAGTCAACAAATGTCAGTTAAATTATGGAATTATAGAGAAACAAAAAAGTGCTTTGATTTCTTCATTCCATGGTCTTCCATTTGCTGGACCTGCCCCTGGGCTCTGGAAAGACAGAGATGGAAAGCGTCTCTCTGGCCTTTGAGGAGAATTCAGTCCCCGGTGGTACAAGTGATGGGGTGAACCTCTCACGCCAGTGCAGTAGGTGGGAATGGGGGATGAGGCCAGCCTGCGGGCATCCATAGGAAAGACGGCTACGCATCTGGGTCTGTTGGGAAGACTCCTAAGAGGTAGCTGTGTGTTGTTTTCTGACAACTGAGGAGGAGTCTGAGTGATAGAAGAGCTTAAAGGATTTGGGGGCTGAAACTCAGTAGAGACTTATGATTAAAAAATGAACAAACAAACAAAAATCTCAATTTCTTGCAATGGCTTAGAAGACTCTCAGTGGTTTGGCCCCCATCTTCTACTCTACTCATGTCTGGTGCGCGTTCTACAGTCCCAGCGGACCGAGCACAATGTGTCCGACACTCAGGTGCTCTGTGCCGTGGCCGTTGCTGAGGATCCTCTTTCTGCAGGAACAGTCCCCCCCTCTGAGTTCTCTAGTGAACAGTTCCTCCCCAGCATCTTTCCAGATGTCCTTCTCCCTCTTTACCCACCATTATAGTCTGTGCAGGGAACTATTTGTAGCTCAAAGGACACTGTGTTCCCTGACTTACTTATATATCTGACTCTCCTTACTCCAGTATAAGCCTCTTAACAGTAACAACTATGATTTATTCAAGTCAGTATCGCCAGTACCCTTAGTAGACGTGTAAGACACCTTTATTGGCTGAATGCATATACAAAGACGCCAGAGTTGCAAAGAACACTGTGCATAAAAGGCAACCTTATGGTCCAGGCAGAAGGTGTGGAGAGAGTTAGAGTCTAGAGCTAGGTTCCTGTGCTGGCAAGGAGACTGGCCTCTTACCTAGAGTTGCCAGATTTAACAAATAAAAACACAGGATGCCCAGTTAAATTTGAGGTTAAAAGAAAGAGTCATTAACATTTTTAAGTATAAGGCACCTCGTATAATATTTAGTACGTATTTAAATTAAAAAGAAAATTTTTAAATTGTATTCCTTTTTTTGGTCTGAAATCCAAATTGGACTCGGTGCCCTGTATTTGATCTGGCAACCCTAATCACATGTCATGCTCAGGAGCTCATGGCTAACTGCCTGCAACAGAGACAAAGACATTTGACTTTGGTAGACCCACAGTTTAAGTCATACCTGTCTCCAAGGTTTAGGGTGAGCAAAGACATGGCTGTTTCCCTTTCTGTGTTCTTAACTCTGTACTCAGCTCTGGAGTCCAGTGAGGGAGAAGTAACCTCAGAGACGAAGCAGCATTCTACACAATGGAATCCTAGATACATGACCGCTCTACAACATGGAGAAAAGAGAGGAGAGGGTGGGGAGATTTAAAAAAAAAAAAAAAAACAGCCAATATGGCCTTGGCCTTCATCAGAGATTCACACAGCTTTGGGGATATATTTCCAAAGTGAAACTTGAAGGGAAATCACATGGATCTTATGCCACCCTTCCCAGAATTTTAAGCAGAGGCCAAATGAATGTTTCCCCAGAATCCCCCATCAATTGCAACTACTGACATTCGCGCCGGTCCCGTGGCATCTGCCTCCACCAAATGCTAGTGTTCAACGTTTCTCGCAGTGTTTCTAAACGCGCATTTGCTCACTGCTACCAGCGAGGAACAGATGCACCAGAGAGAACCTATTTGAAAGTGGGTGGCTTATTATGAACAACTTAGGGTCTATAAAAAAAATCCCAACAAGAGCTGGAAGAAAAAAATAAAAACTGCCAGAAGCTCTAAAAATCTCTTCAGAAGAGAACAGAGTGGTTATCTGGAAATTCTGCAAATATGTAAAGGAAACTTGTTTTAGCACCGCTTTGCACTTTAGTAGCATTTCCTAAAAGTTGCCTCTAACTTGGACTCTCACAGAATTGAGTCACTGCCTTACCACAAGGACTTCTTCTTGAGGCCAGGAAGAGCTCTTGCGACACAAGCCTAAGGAGCAGGGATCCCACACTGAGTGAAAGTATCTGCTTCTCAGTATCTAACGGCGCGGCGATAGTTCCATTCCTATAGTTCAGTCGGTCTCCTGCAGTCATTCCATATGATGGAGCTGCTGGTCTACTTCATCCAAAATGGCAGCCATTAGATGCGTGGGGCTATTGAGCACTTCGAACGTGGCTACCTTGAATGGAGAAGAGCCGTACAGATAAAATAACAAACTAGATTTTGCAGACTCAATTAGAAGGGAATATATGAGATAACTAATGATTTTTATATTGGCTTCATGCTGAAGTGATAAAATTTTGGGTCCATTTGGTTAATAAAATACATTATTAAATTAATTTCACCTCTTTCATTTTTTAATGACAAAAAGGGTTTCAGTTACATTTTTCAGCTCATCTGTTTGGCTTTCACCAAATCCAAGCCATATTTTAATCAAAGTTTAATGGTTGTGTTAGCTCAATGAAGAAAGTGTGTGCTACTCAAAATTTTCCACCTTTGACATGGGCTCCAAGGGTCTTTGGTGTAATTATGAAATACCTTAATTCAAGACAGAGGGAGTAGACCTAGGAGGACATTTTGTGAGGTACTTATCTACAACTTAATCAGTCAACAAATAAAGAAGGAATTCAGAGGACTGTTTAAATTACACACTAGGCCTGACCTTGTACCTTGATTTGTATTATGCCAACTCAGAATTCTTAAACATTCTCATAATATTTTGAACAACTCGTGCTCTTTACACAGAGATTTTCATCTCAGTGATGCTCGAAAACAAAGTTTCAACATGTACGAAAGGAAACTTCTAACACTGTTTGGTCACTGATTTATTTTGGGGAACATTTCCTGAGCCTTCCTGAGTGCCAGAAACTGGCACTAATGATGGTGGACTGGGATGGAGATGGTGGCAGAGGGGAGAGGTGGAAGCGAGGGGAAACCTACGAGCTCAGTGCAGCATGTGTGCCAGGACAAGCGGGTATCAAAAGAGTGAAGCTGGACCCACATCTCACACCATACGAGAATTAACTCAAGGGGATCGAAGACGTAAAGATAAGAGCTAAATCCCACCGCGCTTAGATGAAGATAAATGCATAGGTATTCCTGATTTTGGATTAGACGATGGTTTCTCAGGTATGAAACCAAAAATACAAGTGAGAAAAGAAAACAGATTAATTGGACTTCATCAAAATTATAAACATTTGTCCTTCAAAGGACACTATCAAGAAATAGCAAAACAACCCATAGAAAGGGACACAATATTTGCAAGTCATTTATCTGATAAGAGAGTTGCATTTAAAATATACAGAGGACACTTGGAACTCAATAATAAAAAACAACCCAATTTGAAAACAAGCAAAGACTACGAATAGATATTTCTCCAAAGATGATGTACAGATAGCTGATAAACACACAAAAAGAGACTCAACATCACGAGTTATGAGAAAACTGCAAATCCAAACCACAGAGGATACCATTCACCACCCACTTAGTTAAAATAGCAAACAATGGCAAATGTTAGGGAGAATTCTGAGAAATTGGAACCATTATATGTTGCTGGTGGGAATGTAAAATGGTGCAACCACTTTATAAAAACAGTTTGACAGTTGAACACAGAACTATCATACAACCCAGTAATTTAACTGCTAGGTATAGCCTTAAAATATGTGAAAACATATGCCTCCACCAAGAAAGATTCTATGCATAAGTTCAAGAATTATTCAGAAGAGTGAATAAGTAGAAACAAACCCTAATATCCATGAACTGTTAAATGGATAAGCACATGTGGTCCATTCATATGAGGGACTATTACTCAGCCTTAAAAAGGGAGGAAGTGCTGAACACAATACAGTATGTACGAACCTTGAAAACAACATATTAAGTGGAACAAGCTAGACACAAGAGGTCACAGAGTGTGTGATTCCATTTCTATGAAACACACAGACAGAAAGTAGATCAGGGGTTTCCTGGGGCTTCCCTCAGGGGTTTCCTGGAAAACAAAGAGTGATGCCAATGTGTATGGGGTTTCTTTTGTTGGTAACAAAACATCCCAAAATTGGAGGTGATCGGTGCACAACTTTGTGGCTATCCTAAAACATACTTGAATTGTATTTTTGTAAAGAGTGACTTTGTGCCATGTGATTATACCCAAAAAGTGTGACTGAAAACTTTGAGGTGTGGGGAGCACCCTCACAAACTGCTACTGAGCTTATGCGTATAATATAGACACATGATGAGTGTCCACCATAAGCTATGGCCCTTTTGACCTTGTCTCATATATTCTTGATTCTTGATCCAATTTCTTCTAAATTGTGATTGTGGGAATTGGATTAGTCCCCACATGTCAAAGATTAGAAAACTAAGCTCAGAGACCCAACTGTACAGAGAATCAATGAATGAATAAATAGTAAAATTTTAAAATTAGTTAGAGAGGTGCCTGGGTGGATCAGTCGGTTGAGCATCGGACTTCGGCTCAGGTCATGATCTCACAGCTTGTAGGTTTGAGCCCAATGTTGGGTTCTGTGCTGACAGCTCAGAGCCTGGAGCCTGCTTCAGATTCTGTGTCTCCCTCTCTCTCTGACCCTCCCCTGCTCACACTGTCTCTCTTTGTCTCTCAAAAATAAATAAAAAACATTTAAAAATTAAAAAAAAATAAGTTAGGACATATCCTTATCCCTATATGGTTGTGAACCCATTTCAAACAGTTCTTGACAACAACACAGATCTCCTCCAGGTCCGAATCTGTGCAAAGTGGCTTCTGTCTTGTTGACAGTCATCTAAGTGTCTCCGCTGGGCAGTCTGTCCTGGAGAGGAGACAATATCTCCTTTGCCTTCTGACTCTCTGCCACTCAAATGGTGGTTTAGTCTTTGGGGTCTTGAGCACTGGACATCCACTAACAGAAGGATCTCTGCTCAAGAACCAATTCACACTTGGTAAAACTGGGTAGCATTAGCTAAATGTTCTCATTTAACCTACAAACACGTGAAAGCCTGGAGTCATGGAGCGGAAGCAACAAGCTCTATATTGCATTTATCTGGGTACAATATAAAGGCCAGTGATTCAAAGAGGTTTTGCCCTGGAGTTTTGCAGCACTGACCAGTCTGCAATTTACCCCACAGACCATGGGGGTCAAGGACAAGTCCTGTGACCACAAGTCTCCTCCTGCAGCTGGACTATTGTGTTGGATGAGGCCAAAGAGGCAAGGGGATGGGAGGAGGTCAACAGAAGCAAAGCTCTAGCGGGTTTATGGTAACAGGAGAAAGTTTGCACAGGGTCCTCAAGGCAGCGGAAAACATGGCAGACAGATCCACAAGCGTGGCCTCTGAGAAGGAGCGACAGGATTGCTTTCTGCTGAGCTCCTTCTAAGTCTCAGGCAAGGGGGTGATTTTGTAAAGAATCCAGAGATGAGTAAGTCTCAGAATCTGGCTTCTTTTTAGAGGAAAGCCAAGCATGGAGTAAAAGATAAAATAAATACAAAATAATATTTATTAAATGCCAACAAACGCACAGAGAGGAAGCAGTCTAAGAATTCAATGAATGGGAAATTAAAAGATGGAGTCAGGAGGCAGAGAGAACAAAACAGAGGAATTTCAGGAGGGCAGGACTGCATCTGGCCTGCAAAGGTGGATGCACCCGCTCTCCCTCAGACCTGAAGCTGGCTCCCAGCTCTAAGGCTGGTCTTCTGTCCGGAAGCTGATCCGTCTTCAGGGCTCACTTAGGTGGAGTGAATGCTGAGTCTTTTATAAGCCTTCCAGCCAACAGGTGTCAGGGTGAATGTGTCCCCTTGAATAAATAGGAGCAAAAATTCCATTGCACAAGTTAAAAAAGCAAACAAACAAAGAACAAAGCATGCTTAGGTTCTGTGCTTTTTAGTTACTGGATCTTCCTTTGGATCATTAGGTATGATTGATGAGAAAATGCCATCGCCAAATCAAGGTCATCTAGGAAAATCTTCAAGATCTTTCTCATGTTCTTTCCAACCTGCTGTACACAAAGATTCTGGTGCATCCAGGGAGATGGGGGAGAAAGTGCCAGGAAAGCAGGTGCCCATCTGGACTTGCCCTCTGCTGAATGACATTGGACAAGTCACCAAAACTCTGGGCCTCGGTGTCAGCACCTTGAAACATGAGCCCTGGGAGATTCCTGTTGCTCACACGGGGCACAGCCCCGTTTGTCCCGTACCACACTGCACATCTGGTGCAGAGGAAAAGAGTTTTGGACCTGAGTGTGGGCGGAGGAAGGAGCTGTCCTTCTCAGGACATACACTCTGGGACTCTATCTTGGGCTGAACTGATTTACCTTCTGATTACAGATGTTACCATCCACATTTTCCGTCAGTCTGTGAGGACAAGGGATGCACGGCGAGTCACCATCATGTCCTCACAGAGGACAGCTTCCTGCTCCGTGTCTGGGAACCTGCTGGGAGGCTGCTCAGGAGCCGTGTCTACCCAGGGCCCATGGCAGGTGCACCACATCTTCGGGTGTGGGACCTCCCGTTCCTTAGCTCAGGCCGCCGTGTCTCCCAGGTTCTTTCCCAGTCCCCGGAGAGCGACTCATCTCTCTGTTCTGGTCCAGCCCACCTGGCGCGGATCCTCACTACCTCAGCCCTTGTCCTGACTCTGCTCAAGGCCCCTCTCTGCCACTGTGTAGGGAGCAGACCAGGAGACCACTGTCCCCCATGGGGCTCTGCATTTGACAGTGATGTTAAAATGTTTGTGTTCCCATAGGACTTAAAGCTTAGTGTGGCATTTCCTATAAAATTGTCTCACGATTCTGAGAGGAAGGCACTTTATTTTCATTTTACAGTTTTGCAAACTGAGAGGCAGATGATGCCACTTTCCTCCTGATCCTTGATTCCCTCGTCACCTTGCCCAGTGGATGAGTGAACCAAGGAATGAGAAGGGATGGACCAGGCAGCTGATGGACATGACCGCTGCCTCTGGGGATCCCCACACATGCTCCTTCTGGCTGGCCCTGCTCTCCCTGGCAGACTGTCTTTGGACTCCTTCTGTGGGAGAAAGGTCTTGGAGAGGTTGCTTGGTGAAGATGGAAGGGCTGCTCTTCCAGCATTTTTTCCCTGTTATTGTCAAGGTTCTTCCCATCACAGAGCCTGCGAAAGCTGTTCTTCCGGGGCCACAGCATCCAAACTGGTGCGTGTTGCACTGATTCTCTCCAAAACTGGTTTTTGTCTCAAGGGGAATCCTTAGAGACCAAAAAGAGGCCATGATTTAAAAAAATAAAAATATGCTTTAATGCTAAAAGAGATTATAAATCAGATAAAATATGTGTTAGCATTGTTCTAGATGCTTTGTGGAAAGAAAGAAACAAACAAACAACAGCAACAACAACAACAACAACAACAGAAGAGAGAAGCCATCCTTGCTGGGGTAGCTTGGTTCTTGAGCATTGTAAAAATAGAGGAATACCTCACTGACTCAGAAGAAAAAAAACACGGAGGGAGAAGACCGGTCAAGGAAGGCAACTGAATGAAGAAACCTTGCTGAACACTAGTGTTTCTGTGTATGCAGTGGTGGTGGCACGGGAGGGGCGTGTGTTACTTTTGTCAACCCCACGTCTGTGGTTGTTGGCGAGTGGTGTTAGGGAAGAGTCCTTCGGGCCTCCCTTAATGAATTGTAATGAATGGTTAGCAATTAGCAGATGAGTGTTGGTAGCGTAGTAGCAGTCTCTCAAGTATTCGAGAACAGTCTGTTCTGTATGCCACGATGAACATTTCCTTGCCTGACATTATTAATTTTCATAGCAAATTAGCTTTTTGTTTGGAATGCAAAGGTAAGCTTAGCCCTGCCTTGTCACAATTAAACTTACACTGTAGGAGTGTCCATTAGGACTCAGGCACCAAGCTGGGTCATGGGGTGCAGACATGAATGCTCCACCTTTGCCCCTGAATGGGGTAACTGGAAGGAGACTCTACATACTGAAATTTAAATGAGAAGAAAATTACAAATTAGAGTACTGTTAATATTATGAAGGGATGTGTGTGTGTGTGTATTTAACAAGAATATTCACTGTAAGTTTATTTCAAATAATAAAACTCTCGATTGTTTTATTTTTCATAGAGATATTTTCAGCTATGAAAATGTGACTTCCACCTTTAATGCCTGTACCTTAAGGACTTTCATGATATATATTCAAAATCGAAAGCTCTTGCCTATTTGGACATACGAATACTGAATACTGAATATCGGCCAAGATACCAGGTGAAAATTAGAATATTGACACTAATAAGAATAAGTTAGCCAATTATTTTTGATTGATTGATTAATCGGTTATGAGCCATCAGAAATACTGTGCATTAAAAATCTAAAAGGCAAAATTCCCAGAGGAAATTACCCTATCTCTAGAATGGAATCCATTTATATAACTTTGGTAAATGCAAAAATAATTAAGTAAGAGGCATTTCTATCAATTTAAAATAAAATTCGTTTTTGCATTTTCATATAATCTACGTGTATATTTACACATGTAAATAGAGTCCAAATTCCATCTAGCAACATGTACGGAGATATCTAGATCTATCTATATCCATCTATATCCATATAGAGATAGAGATATAATCGCAAAGCATAACTCTTTGTGCTGCCAAATAAATGAAAAGTCATGTTTTTTACATTTGCAGAGCTGATGCTTAATGGGGGAGACGAAACCCATCATGTGGAGGCAGCGAGTCACCTGTCAAGCAACACAGGGACATGGCTGTCACCAGCCTGAGCACCCTGGCCGTTCTAGGTGAGAGTCACCAGGTGAACGATTCACCTTCCTCACTCTACACCTGCCTAGAGCCCAGGCCTCTGGACGCACATGCCAGGCATTATCTGTCTGTTCATTTGTTTTTTATAATTTGTTTCTGAATATTTTTCTTTTAAGCCTTCAGCTTCTGGGTTTGCCGTTCTCAATAGCATGTACACTGAAGAGCGTCTATGCCACCAATGAGTCTTAAGCTCTGGTCTCAACTTCACAGTTGTCATCAACACTGCATGGCAACCCTATTTCTCCCATCACCCACTCACTGCCCGCTCTCACTTGTCTCCTACCTCGCGGAAGCCCTCTGTCCGCCAGCACCCACTCCCTGTGCACCCACCAACCACAGCCCCAGAACAGTGAACCATTCTCCCACTTGGTAGAAAAAATGCAAGCTATTAGAAACTTTTTGACATTTCTAATTAAAAGCAAATACTGTAACGCAAACCTATTTGTATCCACTCCTATTCTATTCTTCTTTTTATGATACAGGTGACCCTCCTCCTTCTAAAATGAATCCTTATACCAATGGTTTAGATTTTATACCTGTTTGCCAAATCTGATGTCTCTACTGTGATTTTTTTCTTCTTTTTTATGTTCAACCTTCTCAACTGGATTCTTCCTCTTAGCTTTCATGTGTATTTAAATCTTCTTAAGAAAACCCTTCACCCCCTTCCAGGTGACTTCCCTCCAGATTAAAGCTCCTCCAAGGCATTGTTCATACCCCCTCTCTCTGTTCATTTCTCTTTCACTTCTAAATCTTCATCACCAGGCTTCAGGGGCAATCTTTCTTGAACTTTCAGGATCATTTGACACTCTGGATCAGCACCTCTGTTGTGGGACAGATTGTGTTGCCTCAAAAGATTTGCCAAAGCCTGAACTGCCATACTTGTGAAGCTCACCTTATTTGGAAATAGGGTCTTTGTGATTGTAATCAAGTTGAGATGGAGTCGTTTGGCTGGGCTCTAATCAAATATGGCTGGTGTCCAAAGGGAAGAGACACAAGCACATGGGGAGAAGAAAGCCATGTGATGAAGGAGACAGAGACACAGTGACATGTCTACAAATCAAGGAACCCCAAAGGTTTCCATCAACACTAGAAGCTAAGAGAAAATCATGTAGACCCTACAGAGAGAGCATGACCCTGGTGACTCACTGATTTTGGGTTCCCAGCCTCCATAATTGTTAGAGAATAAATTTCTGTTGTCTTATTTATCTATTTTTAATGTATTTATTTTTGAGAGAAAGACTGGGAGAGCAGGGCAGGGGCAAAGAGAGAGACAGAGAGCAATTCCCAAGAGGCTCTGCCCTCTCAGCACAGAGCCCAGTTGGGGCTTGAACTCACAAACTGTGAGATCATGACTGGAGACAAAACAAAGAGCCAGAAACTTAACCAACTGAGCCACCCAAGCGCCCCTATTTCTGTTGTTTTGAGCCACCCAGTTTGTGACACTTTGTTAGGGCAACCCTAGGAAACTGACAAAATGAGTAAGAAGTCAAGTTCTCTAGCACTGAGCCAGGACTGGTTTCATCGCACTCATTCGGATAGACTAGCACACCATGACGAAAACGATGCCTCATTCCTCAGAAACATCCACAGAATTTGTCTGATCTGATTGTTTTGAATTGCAAGCAACTTTTTCAGAGATGCCTATCTCATACTTCCTTTTCAAATAAACCTTCAAAAGGTTAAACCTGAAGGGTCATTCTCGGTGGAGATTTCAAGCAGTGGGAACACCAGGAGAGAATGAAGATGTCCATTCTGTGTCCTTCATACCTAAGACCACGTGTCCTGGCTGTCTCCCAGGAGTCTCTGGACTTCTGCCTGTCCAGAGTCCCAGTGAGGATGGGCTTCTTCTACTATATCAACTGGTCTTATTTGGATAATAAGTCATGATGTTGTCCATGCAGTGTCCCTCGCTGAGTGGCCACCTGCTCTGTCTTTTTGTAGATCCAGTCTTTGTTATAGAAAAATGCATACTTTTCACTGTGACCACATAGGGTCTACTTGGCCTGCCCTCTCTGGGGTTACCCTTTAGAGGCACCGAAGGCTACCCAGAGTGCACACAAGCCTTCCTTGTGACAGACATGCTTTTAAATATTCACAAATTAGAGGAGATAATGGGTTTTTTTAAGATGATGAAACATCAATGGAAGAGCCCAAAACTCCTAGTTAGAGATCAGTGTGGGTATTATGTTTATTCTCTAATGATGTTAGTCATTTTGCAACCAATTGTAAACTTTTTCAGATTATTAAATCTTCCTCTAGGTCACCATTTGTAATGGGCTTCCTTTTTTTCATCACGTGTAACCTCTTCTTTTTTTATTAAGAAAATTTTAATGTTTAGTTAATTTTGAGAGAGAGAAAGAGAGAGAGAGGTGGAACACGAGCAGGGGAGGGGCAGAGAGAGAGGGTGACACAGAATGTGAAGCAGGCTCCAGGCTCTGAGCTGTCAGCCCGGAACCTGACGATGCAGAGCCTGAACTTATGAACTGTGAGATCATGACCTGAGCCAAAGTCAGCCACTTAACTAACTGATTGAGCCACCCAGGTGTCCCACATGTACCCCCTGTACATATTCATCTACACTGGCTGACAACATTCTTTCCCTTTCATTTGCTTTTCACCCCACTGTGTGCTTCCTGACCCACGGACAGGGATCCACAAGGCTCTCCACAGGGGCTGCAGACTCACAGCTTCATATTGACAAATCCATTAATTTTCTTCTTGGGCTTATTGACATGACTTGTTTTTTAGAAAGAAAAAACCAGAATTCTATAAACTCCAACTCTTCAAAGCCTCCTCCTTTCTCTGTGATTGTCTCTTCCTTTTCACAGGGTTGTTGCTCTTAAATTGGGGTGTCCTCTTAGAAACATATCTCTTGTGAAAAATGTTTATTTTTAAATATTTACATGTTTATGTTTCTTTATTTTCCTCTAATTATTTTATCTTTTGCTAGTTCAAGTTCAATTTGAGTGAACATGTTTGATTAGAAAGACCACACATAGTATGTATGGTATTCCTATCGATGTTTCATCTCTTGATAAGTAGATAGAGATAAGAGGTAGAGACAGATATGCATGTAATGGTAATTATGAATATGGATACAAACACACACATGTATATCTAACCAGCTATAGTGTGTGTATTCAGAAAGAGCTATCTATTATTCAGAGAAGGAGAAAAGGAGAGAAAACTGTATAGAATAATGATTTGATGAAATATTACCAACATTTATTTGTGGATTCTCTTTTCTTATTGTACCATGTTGTCTTCATGTGTATGCTCTGTTTTAGCTCTTTATGGTTAATAATAAGCCACTTCTGCCCTTCCTTCCTTCAACTCTACTTCCAACCTTCTCTCCCACCTTACAACTCTCCCTCTAATTCCCCTTACCTCTCTTACTCCCCTTCCATTCCTTCCTTCCTTCCTTCCTTCCTTCCTTCCTTCCTTCCTTCCTTCCTTCCTTCCTTCTCTCATGAAAAGAGAAGATACCTCCTACAAGGTGGTGAGAAGTCACAGGATGGAGGCACCGTGGGACACGAGATGCTCAGGTTTCCCATGACCTGAGTCTCCCATCACCCCTGCGGAACCCATGGGCTAGAGTTCCTCAGCACTTTGAATCTTTCACTAGCTCCCACTGGAGTTACATCACAGAGTAATTCCTTTCTTGGAGGAAAGGAAGAGCTGTGTTTTCTTCATTGTTAACTTTCTTTCTCCAGCACAATAACCACTTAATAAATATTTGCTGGACATAAAGGTAGTAATATAGGGCTTACTAAGTGCCCTAAAGGCATTATATTTTAACTCATTGATCCTTTCAATAACCTTATAAGGCCAGCACTATTGCCATCCTCAGTTTTGTAAACTGAGGCAGAGAAAGTGTAAGAAAAACCCCTAGGGCCCCTCAATTAAGTGGACACTGGGGGACTGCAGATGCAAACTCGTAACCCAAATAGTCTCTTAATTAATTTACTTTTCATGAGGCTTTAAAAAAAAATCAAACATGGACCAAAAGCCTTTTCTGGTGACACTTTCTATTTTTTTGTTGTTGTTGAACTTCAGAAAATGAATAGTGATATCATTAGACTTGAACATTATGTCATGCTTTGGTAGATTCTAGTTTCACTGCCTGATGGAACACAAACAGTTCCAAAGGATGCATCTCACGGGGGTCTTCCCAACCCCTTCCCATTGTGCACCATTGCCATTCTGCAGAAGGTAAGACTCCCTGCACCTCATGTGTCCTGGGAAATGTAAGTCACAGGCTCAGACTCCCAATATCACTGTCCCCCAGATGCTGAGAACCCACTTCCCTCAGAGGGAAAAGTTAGGCTCCTCTTATCTTTCAGTCAACACACACAGTGTCAGGAGGCATGTGACGCAGGCTGGGGATGATTTATTGCACATGACACGGGTTTCTGTTTATGCACTCATGAAGGCCGTGTCTGCAGCTTGCAACTGGTACACTGAGCCGAGATGAACACATGAATAATTGTTTTGATAATATTAAGCAGGCGTGTGTGATGTCGCTTTGGAACATCTGCTATTAACAACATAAACAAAAGGAGTCTGGTTGTATGTCACAGTGCTTTCAGGAAAGTGTTATGTGACTGATTTGGTAAGACTTTGCCGATATCCATTAGAACACCGGTCTGTTTCTAAATATCTTGGGATCAAGTGGGAATGTCAGTGTGTGTAAAATAAGATGGCTGGATAAAAGTCAGTGGTCGAGTTTATTGAAAATACCAACCATCCACTCAGCCCCTAAGATTTTAATTCAAGGTATCTCAGAATCGAGCAAGAAAATCAGTGGATGTTTTAACAAACACCAGAGGTTATGATCATACGCAGCCAGGTTGAAAACCATTGATCTGATCTCACCTGCCACCGAACTAGCCTCTGAAATTCTTGAGCACCCATCAGACAAAACGTGGATAAACTTGGATCATTTCCAATGATGAGTGATTCACCACCTTGCAAGACAATCCACCCAGCTCTGGAGCTCTGGGCTACAATAGCACGATAGGATATCTTGAATTATTAATTAGGGTCATTGTATCCAATGAACTATAATATTTTTCCTTGCTGGAGAGCCATCTGAGAAGAGGCAATGAGCTGGAAACCCTGGGATGGCCGGCTGTTAAAAGGAAAGCAGACACAGAGCAGTGCCCCCAAGTAGACAGATGACCACACAGCAGAAGGGAACAGGGTGTGAAAACTGGTCCGTGGTGATGGAATGACACATGGGCCCAAAACCCACCCCCACCCCCACATGCCCCGTACCTCGAAAACGATAAAACCTGCGTTAATCTTAGATACATCTCGTGGAAGGGGTGACAGAGTTAATGGAGAATAAGTTTCTCAGTCAACTGGAGCAAGGGAAGGAGCTGAAATAAAAATTGAATTCTGGGGGTACCTGGGTGGCTAAGTGTCTCGAGAGTCTGACTCTTTTTTTAATGTTTATTTATTTCTGAGAGACAAGGAAAAACAGTGAGCAGGGGTGGGACAGAGACAGAGGGAGACACAGAATGTGAAGCAGGCTCCAGGCCCTGAGCTGTCAGCACAGAACCTGATGCGGGGCTCGAACCCACGAGCTGTGAGATCATGACCTGAGCCAAAGTTGAATGCTCAACTGACTGAGCCCCCAGGCGCTGGGTGTCTGACTCTTGATTTCAGCTCAGGTCACAATCCCAATGTCATGGAATTGAGCCCCACATCGGACTCAACATGGAACCTGCTTAAGATTCTCTCTGTCTCTACCTCTGCCCCTCTCCCCTGCTCATGTGCGTGTGCGCACACACACACTCTCTCTCTCTCAAATAAAAAACAAACACAAACAAACAAAACAAAACCCTGAATTCTGTTATGAAAGCAAAGGAAGAGAACAGTCTTACACATCTGAGAACATGGATTACCTTTTATCTTAACCCTGGTTACAATGGGCTAAAATCGACTTCTCTGTAGAAGTTTCTGCCTTGTTCTACCTATTAGGGCTACTCAAGTAAAATTTTCTTCCTTGTTTCCTTTTAGCTAATGAGGTAGAGCTGGTGTATTTTCTTTTCCATATTAAACATTGTCAATTCCACCATACTTCACTTGGCATACCTGTAATCTACCCTTCTGGGTATGCTATAATTTGTACACATTTTCCATAACATGGACAACAGAATTATTATTCTCCACTACCCACACATGGTCCAAGATATGATTTTTCTCCAAGCATATTTTGATGATTACAGCTTGAACCATCAGCTATTCTAACAATAGTCTTAAAAATAATGTAAATAATAAATGAGATATAAAACATAATTTAAACACTATATTCACATTCCATTCCAGGTATTATACAGGGTACTATCAGGTGTGTATCTATGTGGTTCTTTCTGTCCCAGAGATTCTACTGCACATATTTTATTAATCTAGTTGATCATATAGCTTTCCTGAGAGGGTATTTTATTTATTTTTATTTTACTTTTTGGTTTTCTATCTACTCAGTGTGTTAGGGTAAAGATAGTTTTCTGTAACAAAGGTCCTTGCAAACCTAGAGCTTACAGAGTAGAGAAGTTTTCATTCATATGTAGCTGTCCTGATATTAGCAAAACAAGGTGTTAGTGTAGTCTTGTCCCTCGGGGTCCTTTGTACAATCAAACTCTTTCCAAAGCTTTTCTTTTTCATCCTCTGGCTCTTTACTCCCTAGGACAGAAACCAGTATTCCACGTCCACCATCTATTTTTGTTAATAAAGTTTTATTGGAACACCACCATTGGACAGGCAGTGTCTATGACTGCTTTGTTGTGACAATGGCAATGGCAGATCACACCGCTCACAAGATCTTAAGTATTGACTCTCTGGGCCTTTACTAACACCTTTGCTGACACTTTCCTTGGGGTGCTGTCATGGTTGAAGCTAGGTCACCACTCTATCTGGGTTCAGTATGCCCGAAGAGTGCATGGGAAAGGCACTCCCCTTAGGCTACATGCAAAAATGGCACATGTCATTTCTGCTCATTGACTGGAGAGAACTTAGTTGCCATGATGGCAGCCCCAAGGGACGCCAGACATTTCAGTAGAGCTGCCGGTCACACACAGGCTTCTCGTCTGGATCATGCCGGGAGGGGTGAAGGGGCTCCCCCGATGGCCAGCAGTCTCCACCACACCAACAGAAGACAGGTGAGTTCCACTGTAGTCCACAAGCATTTCCATCTTTTCTAACAGAATAAGTTCTGTCAATCAACTGTCCCCTTTGATTTAATGCCTGTGTTTATTTTAAAGAAAAATTTGTCCATATGTTTCTGCATCATTTATACCTCTCATCAAAATGTTGTTTTTCAACAGCTGCTTGGCATTCAAAACTCTGGGTAGAAAATGAATAAGCAAGTTTGGCTTTGCCGTGTGAAGCCGGGAAGTATAGGTGGCATCAAAGCCCAACATGGCAGTGTGCCAGCAGGCACCTAGAAGGTAGGGTTTGTACAAATATTGAATGGAGCTGATTGCAACAGAGATCTTCAGCCTTCTTCTACCTTGGGCTAGTTAAATCCACTGTCAAGTAGTAATAGTGAAAACAAAGAACATGTGTTATACAAGGAATCCTATATTGTAGAAAATTACTCATTTCACAAAATAATCACACATTTGCTGTCCCATTTGGCTGGCCCTATACCCTGTGGGTTCCAGCTCTGTCATTTGGGGTCTCTGGAGTCCCCTGTTCCATTAGCATCCTGATTGCTCTTGGTAGGAGAATACATCCAGCACCTTTCTCCTATGGTGAAAGTTCAGTCCAGAGCACAGCCCTTCTAGGAACTGACACAGAAATGGGAGGGGACCTTGGAGTCAGGTCTGTTGCAGCAGTAGTGCAGAGGCCTGGGTATCAACCCTGGCTTCCCTTCCTGCTCCTTGAAAACTCCTCTGGGACTTGTCTTGCTTCCAAAGCTATGACTCCAACCACTGATGGGTTCTGTGAACCACCCCCTTCGAATAACCTTATAATTGGTTCTAATTTTGATTGAATTAGTAAAGGGTCAACGCTGTTGAGTGGAAGCAGGCTGACTACCTTGACCTTACTCCAGGTAAAGGTACCAAGACTCAGAAGGTCCAGCTCACAGTTACAGCTAGGAAGTGGCAGAATCCAGCATGATGCTAGGTCTTTCCATTCTACATCCAGTGACATTTATCCATCTGAGGAATAGTCTGATGATCTCTGTTGTCCTCTGAGAAATTCAAAGAAAGTTGTAGCACAGTCAAGAGGCCCTCTTTGTCTAAAAGGCCAGCAGAGAATTGTCTCCTCTCTGAAGCTTTCTGCCATCAAGGAGCCAGGGCTGGTTGGTCCCTTTCCTCTGTTCCCATAACCATTCCCAGAGAGTGAAACCTTGGATTGCGAGTAACTTGCTCGGCGAGCATTCCACAAGATGAGCAAACATTTCGAATAAATTTTAACTCGATAAACCAGTGATGTCATCAATACAAGTAGTACCTGATGCCCAACATATCATGATCAAAATGCACCCAATGGTTCTTGAAATTCGCTTTGATATACAAGTGCTTTGGATTTCAAGCATGTTTCCAGAATGAATTATGTTAACAAACCAAAGTTTTACAGTGTTTCTATTTGAAGAACCACATAGATATTAATGCACAGCTGCAAATTTTTCTATATAATTCACTAAAATGAACTGTAAATAAAAGAATTCTTCATTAGAAGAACAGTTTCCTCATACTTTCTTCTATCACAGTACCTTGTGTATTCAGTTATTTTTGTTGCATGGGAATGAGCGAAGGAGCAAATCAGCATAGTAGAAATGGCTGTTGGAGATCTCAAGGGGATTTTCTGAAGCGTTAGAGAAAAGCAGAATTAAGCATAGCTCCATTCACAAGCTAGTAGCAACCCTTCATCAAGGTCCCCAGGAATTCTTCTACCCCGTCCCCAGCAGGCAGAAGCTAATGTTGTCCATGCCCTTGGGAGTCGGAGGCTTTGTGGGCAACATTTCTGTTCTGATGCTATAGAGAAAGAAATACAGAGCCTGTGTGAAGGCTCTTCTCCTTCTTGTCCGATGACTGAAGATGTTGTAAGGCTCACCTACCCAGAAGCCCAGAATTGTTTCTTCTGCTAGATTACTGAGGAGCCCAGCTAGGTGGGGCCATGTCTCAGATGGGACACGGTGTTTCCAAGGGGCCATATTAACATTAAAATACCTTCCAGTGATGGCTCAGGCAACCCAGTAAGTCAGGTAAAATCTGAAGAGTTGCGGGAGAGAGCACAGTGTGCTGCCCTGGGCCCGAGCCCCATCTGCAAGGGTGATGGGCCCGGGGCATTTCCTCCCAGGACCGAGAGCAATGGCAGGGAGCAGGTGCAAGAGGAGCAGATCGACAGTGAGGGGGGTGGCTAGGGTGGAGGGGCTGCCAGAGGACAGGTTTCAAGCATCAAGGGGGCTTGCACAAAAAGGCACAATCTTAGCCACTGGAGACAAAAGGCCTGAGATTTTCCCCCAAAGAGACAGGACAGGTTTTCTTGGCTTTTCTGAAATGGTTCCCAGAATTCTATGTCCTAGAAATTAATTCAGGAATGAACATTTCCCAGAATCCAAGCTGGATCCATGGAGAGCGGATGTGTTTCCCAGGGCCGCTAACTCTGAGAGTCCATATGGGAAAAAAAGAAGGGCTGTACAGGCTAGAATGGGTAATAAAGCCAACAGACTCTGGCTTTGCTTCAACACCCCTGTGGGGGCAAAACCATAAGCATCATCAGCCAGGTGTCAGGGTCTGTTCTTACCTCCACTACCCCCCACCCAGTAAATATGCTTAAAATGGCACAATTACAATGGAAATGTACATCCATCATACAACTGCCTCCCTACTGGACTCTCTCTGAAGCGTCTTGGCTGTCTTGGTGATGCAAGCAGGACGTGCTGGAAGCCCACCTAGAAAGGAGCTGGAAGGGTCCTCTATGACCCTCAGGCATCTTCTAGATGCAGAGAGTAGCTTCTAACCAACTGCCAGAGAAAAATACTGAAGCTCTCAGCCCTATAACATTAAGGAACAGAGTACTGTCAACAACCATGTGAGCATAAGGACCCTTCCCAGTGGGCTTTTCAGAGGAGAACCAGCCCTGACCAACTCCTTGATCACAGCCTTGGAAGACCACTAAGCTGGTGGTAATGTGTTCTACAGCAGCAGAAAGCTAATGCAATGGTGTAGCTCGTATTGCAGCTGGTATTCTAGCAAAATTCTAGTGCAGAATTTCTTTGTGGTCCACATCTCAGATTCCCACTGAAAAGAACTAAGAATGGGAACATAGTGAAATACAGAAGAAAGAGTATTTCTACTCTTGGAGAAAGATGGATGTGGATTTAAATTGAAACACCATCTCTTGCTGGCTGTATGAGCTTCCACAAGTCACTTCGTTTCTCTGTTCTTCATATTCTTCTCCAGAAAAAATGAAAAGATTTCTTTTACTGGGCTCTTGAGTGGATATGAAAGAATATACCAGTAGGGTAGGAAATCTAGTGATATTAATTGCTAGATTCAATTAATCATTTATTTAAAAATTATAATAGCTAGTATGTATTGAGTATTTATTGTGGGCCAGTGCACTAAATACATCTTAATATTTACACAGTTAATCTTTACAATAGCCCTAAGAAGTAGATATTATTACAGAGAAACAAAAGACCATACCCAAATCACACAGCTGGGATTTGAACTTAGTCTGTCTCCACCTGGAATTCAGCTCAGATATGACAGAGAGATCATGACCAAGAGGGGCCAGTTGGAGGCAGGAACTGAGACCATGGCAAGCAGTGAAGGCTGCTCCCAGATCCTTAGACTTCCACTCTGGAAGCAGTAGATACAGGAGTCCCCGCTCTCCAAAAGTAAACCATTCTTAGGAAACCTTTGGAAGCCCAAATGACTTAAAGCTCAGAGTATCCTCCAAAGTTTGTGATAGGCCCACTTAGCTTTTCTGAAAGAACTACATTTGTGCGGTAACAGCTTTTTTTTCCCCATAAAAGCAAAAATCTCTTCAGATCCCTTTCTGTTAATGTAAAGAGGCAGTGATGCTGGCCACTTATAAAACCAAAGTATCATGATGTGAACTTTCAGGAAGTGAGGTTCATCTGTCTGAGAAACAATTCCCACAGCAAGGCAAATGTAAATGAATTCTGGGGTCTGAGCGTAGTGTGACTTTATGAAAACATTGCCATGCATGGCAGTTTCTCTAGGAGGCTGGAGGCTCACTCTGGATTAGTTGGGCTTCCAGGAGAGAATCCAAGAGTCTACCATCTAGGCATGGGATCATTCTATGGGGAAACATGGCCACATTCCAAACAGCTGACTTCCAGATGATATTTTGAATATATATTGTTTGAAAAGTGTGTCTGCCTTCATATGTGTGTTTGTGTGATTCCCTGAGTTCCTTTCATAGGGTCTTTATGTATACAACTCAGCAAAATCATTGGGTTGGAGCCCTAAGTAGTGCAAAGGTCACTGAAGCCAGGAGAGGGTCATCCGAGAGATCCCGTTCAATTCTCTGGCTGTGTTTCCTGGAAGCAGAGGAAGAGAGAGAACAGTCCCTTGAGGCCCTCTGTGCTGGGAGAGCTGGGGTGGCAAGCATATGGGAGAAATGCAAGACCTCTGAGCACTCTAGAGGCCAGAATTGTGTATTTGGCCATCCACAACCTTCTCAAAAATGCAGCTGTGGTTTTTCCCCAGTACACACAAATTCTCCTTGGGAATTTTAGGATGTCTCAGGGTGAGCTCGAGAAGTTATGGCCTCAAGGACTAAGAAGTGCATGTGGAGTCTCAGGTTCTCTGGTTTTACCCGAAATAGAGTAGAATCCACTATCTGTACTGGCACGGAGATGACTGGGCAGCACCGCCCCACAGGGACCCTGGGTCCTGCCAGGCCTCAAGGCAGCGACGCTCACCTGCTCTGTGGAGTGGTTTTCCGTGGGCTGAAGACAGACCTCGGGGCAGAGAGGGTGGGACTTTGTGTCAGTTGCCAGCCCAACCAGGCAACAGCTTGATGAAAGCTCCCGCGAGGGAGGCAGGGGAGCCAAGGTTAGAAGAAGGACACAACACGCCAGGTGTCTCTGAAGAGTAGAACGTACATGGAAAGGGAGGTTTCACCAACGAAACTCCCACTGTAATTAGTGTTTCTGCCAAGGAAATAATCCATAATTCTTCTGGGGAACCTAACTGAAGTACAGTGTTCCGCAGGAGGGTGCCTGCAATGAAGGGGGCCCGCCGCACTTTTACAAGCTCTGAGAACAGGGGTCTTAGGGACACGCACTTTTCACAACTGACTGTGGTTACCACACCTCATTTCACAGACAGCAGACTGGCCTGCCATCAGTGTTTGTATGGCCTGCTGGCCCACAGTGGATTTTACCTTTAATAGTTGAAAAAGACATCAAGAGGCCGATATTCTTTTGTGTATGAAATGATATGAAATTCAAATGCTAGTGTTTATAAGGAAAATTTTATTTATTACCATCGGTGCCATTGATGTACAGGGTCAGATAAGTTGTGGCTGGGAGTGGGGCCGTGCTGTGCACGCAGGACGTTGAGCAGCTCCTCTGGCCTGCGCCCCCCGGAGGCCAGCAGCACCCTTGTCCATTTGGGGATGGAGATGTGTCCGATATTGCCGGGTGGCCCTCAGAAAGCAAAACTCACCCCTGGAGAGAGCGACCTTCTCGCTGGACCACAGCCATGCTCGTTCATCTCTCTGCCATCTGTCTGCCTTCCTGGGACACCAGCAGGGTGGACGCGCTGTAACAAAGGCCATCTGCCCAAAACTGCTGCAGTGTTACTCCTGGCCCTTCAAGGGAAAAGTCTTCCAGCTGCTGGCTTAACACAAGGAACCAGAGTTTGAAAAAAAAAAACATGAAGAAGAAAGGAAGAGAGAGAGAGTCAGAAATAGACTGGTCAGGCAAAATCGTTGCAGGAAAAATGAGTTTGTTTGTTTAAACAAAGACCAATTAATGCACAAATCACCACCAGTACATGTTTCTTTCTAGAACAACACCATCTGAATTTCTAAGATCTGCCTCTTCTACTTAAATTTGAGAAAGCTACCATCTATCATGGAAATGCAAGTCAAGTGAAAAGAGCCAAGTGGGAGAACGCGGAAGTGGTGACCCTTATAAACAACTCCACAGCTATTTGAATATATTAGCAGCATGTAATGTTCAACAAATCCCAAGTTCACAGACTGGAAACCATTCTGTGAAATCCGTGGAAGAGACAGGAGCCGGTATCTACCGAGGTGTCACCAGGTGCCAGGCACTCAGAGAGAATCTGTGCCTACATGTAGTCCGCTCAAGAGCACGCTGAGGCATTATTTCCTCATTTTTGAGGTGAGGAAGCTGCGGGTCACAAACAGGAAGGAGGTTTTCCAAGATCGTATAGAGACGGGGACCCTGACCGGGACCTGATCCTGCCAAAGACTTTATGTCTGTCACGGTCATGAGTCATGTATGGTGAAACAGATTTGAATCAGTCACATCCACAAGGACAGCAGGTTCTCTGGAATGAGCCAACATTTCTAGAAATGCTGAGCACAGAGGGAGCCGAGTCAAAAAGACTCAGGATCACGGAGTCTTATCCACGGCCACAGTAGCCACAGCCCTGCTCCATCAGCTTCCAGAAAGCATGGACTGACATTTCCTAGGGTGCCCCGGCCTGTCAGAGATGTGGGTACAGTGTCAGCATTGCCATGGGCTGTGCTGAGCAATGTTAGGCACTCACAGACAATCTGAGAAAGTAAATGGACTGAAAAGGCATGTGTGTAGAAACAGGCAGTATAAAGAGAGATTTATCACTTGTTCTGATAAATTGACAGTGAAATTAAAAAGCTTAATTATTTCAGCATGAATTTTGAGAGGCATCTTTTCCCACTGAACATATGAAAAAGTTTCGGAGCATTTTGCAGCAATAAAACATCTGTGACCCAATTTGCAAAAAAAAACAAACAAAAAAAAACAACACAGAATAAAACAGAGTTTTCAAGGTGGTGACGAGCAGCAAGATGGAGCCTATCTTCCATCAGGAGAGGGACGCTTGTGCACGTAGCGTGTCCTTACAAATGCTGAGTGTGAGGGAAATGGCAAGGGGAGTTCTGTAGGGCCCAAAACACCAGTGAGCTGAATGTGCAAGGATCGGTGGCAGATCAAAGACCAAAGGAAGAGGGGCGCCTGGGGGGGCTCAGTCATTGGGCGCCTGACTCCAGTTCAGGTCATGTTCTCATGGTCCATGAATTCAAGCCCCTCAACGGGCTCTGTCTGGACAGCTCAGAGCCTAGAGCCTGCTTTGGATTCTGTGTCTCCCTCTCTCTCTGCCCCTCTTCTGCTCACACTCTATCTCCCTCTCTAAAAAATAAAGAAACATTAAAAATTAAAAATAAATTAAAAAAAAAAACAAAGACCAAAGGGAGAGATGCATGAGAGTTCACTAATGGAAAGATAATGGCATCCAGGAGCTGGTGAGGACAAACAATACACTGAAAGAATTCTAAGGACAAAAACACACTTCGAAAAAATATATAGCAAAATACATTATCTGAAAGCATTGAATCATAATAATTCCAAACTGTCTCATTCCATTTGGTGTGCTGCTAATGGAGAGAGATGGGTAGTATATTCTAAGAGCTTCATGGCTTAGTTTCATTTATTTTTTAAATATTTTTTATGCTTTTTATTTATTTTTGAGAACAGAGAGAGAAAGAGCGAGCAGGGGAGGGCAGAGAGAGAGGGAGACACAGAATCCAAAACAGGCTCCCGGCTCTGAGCTGTCAGCACAGAGCCCAAAGCGGGGCTGGAACCCACCAGGGAGATCATGACCTGAGTCGAAGCCTTACGCTCAACCGACTGAGCCCCCCAGGCGCCCCTTCATGGTTTAGTTTTAAAAGGCTTTAGCTATGTCTGGGGCTTAATTACAGTGGGTCAGGCAGGGCTTTAAAAAATACCTTTTGAAGAAAACCAAGCTCAGATCCAGTAAACTCAATAAATATTCACATTTCTTAAATGGTTTGAAGTAGATTATTTTAAACTGATACAAAACTTGATAAAAATCTGTTCCAAGGAATGTATAGAATATTTACATATGGTAATTTACTAATTAGAGAAAAAATAGGCAACACTTCTGAAGATAGGAAACCTAAATTTTGCATAGAATTAATTAGATTGAATCGATGGTGAAAATTCTTGGACTTTGTGCCCTTATCATGATTTCAATCTGAGTCCCCAGTTCCTGGGAAATTTTATGCATATAAAGTAGTGACTTTTGTAAGAATATTCACTTTTAGCAAAGTTTTGGTTGTAAAGAAAAACTAAGGTAACCAGAATACATATATATTTGAAAGTGTTTTCTGAAGGAAATTTTTGACTAACCCATGGTCTTAATAAACAGAGGATGAGGTTTTAAAACATAATTGTTGCAGATATCTTTTGAATTAATATTTTTATATAAAAAGTTAATCCATTAAACAGTATTGCTGTGGTTCTCCAAGGGAAGCACCATTTCTTGAATGGGGGAATGGGAATATAGTATAACATGGGGACTTCTAGAAATATAGCCCTACCCACCAGCCAGTCCGCTCCCACTGGAAGGAAATTCTCATACACGTCTCCAAAGTGGCAGACCTGCCAATGACCCCACAACCCCGTGTCCCACTCTATTTAGAAACCAAGGCCTGTTGAGTCATTGTTATTGATGAAAAAGGATCATTTCCCCCAAATGTGTTTGGAGCACAGAGAAGGAATAAACCCGATGGTTTAGAACTCTGCTCAATGCAATCCTCGTCAAGGACGAGATCCTACCATCAGCTCAGCCAAATCAAAAAAGAGAGTTTAATATTTGGCTGGTAATATGCATGCGAATTGCCACAGAAATGACCTCAGTGTCATCCAAAATCTTTATAAAGTGGGTTTTGCTTTAGAAACGAGCAGTTCCATTCTTCCTCTCGAGCAGAGTTGTCAGCGAGGGTCATAATACGCGTTCCAGGGTCCCTGAGATCTACTGACGGACACCTAGAGCCATTTGCCTGGAAACCTTGCACTTTGTCTCCTTCCCAGTGTCCCGCAGTTTGCTTTTCATGGTTCTCCGGGGTTTTTTTGTTTGTTTTGTTTTCCATGCAGTGAGAACAATGGAAAGATGTTATTTAAAGTAGCCCTGTGTAAGTCATCACAGGCGTTACTGTGAGAACGAACTTGGTCATGGACATTGCTGACTGTGAAGTTAAGGAATAACCAAGACATGTCTGCTCAAGTTTTATTATCAGAAATAACTGTGCTTTTATTTTTTTTTGGTGGATTTTTTAAGTAGTTTATTGTCAAATTGGTTTCCATACAACTCCCAGTGCTCTTCCCCACACGTGCCCTCCTCCATCACCACCACCTCTTTTCCCCCCTCCTCCTCCCCCTTCAACCCTCAGTTCGTTTTCAGTATTCAATAGTGTCTGAAGTTTTGCATCCCTCTCTCTCCCCAACTCTCTTTCCCCTTTCCCCTACCCATGGTCCTCTGTTAGGTTTCTCCTGTTAGACCTATGAGTGCAAACATATGGTATCTGTCCTTCTCCGCTTGACTTATTTCACTTAGCATGACACCCTCGAGGCCATCCACTTTCCTACAAATGGCCAGATTTCTCTTTCTCATTGCCATGTAGTACTCCGTGTACATATAAACCACATCTTCTTGATCCATTCATCAGGTGATGGACATTTAGGCTCTTTCCATGATTTGGCTATTGTTGACAGTGCTGCTGTGAACATTGGGGTACAACTGTGCTTTTAAAAGGCAAATAATTCATTTTTTTTCTTTATAGTCTCTATTGCTTGTCACAGATCCTGCCTGCAGTTTGGCAGTAGGTGCTAGAAAGCTTAAATCCGAATCACACACAAACACTTCTGAATCCACCCCACTTCCCTTCACTCACTTTCCTTTTGTTTCACACAATTCACTTTCTTACTCATTTTTATTCAGTTTATCTTGTTATACTGACTGGGTTCTTGGTGAGATGAATCACATTCATTTCAAAACAGAGCAGAAAAGGAATATGGGACAGGTATTTTAAAAACAAATTTTAAATATTTATAGTCTGTCTTCTAAAAAGCAAGTTGCTTTTTTACGTTAAGTGGAGCAAAGGGCAGAGGATCTGGTTCTGGGCAGAGGACCTGTGATTGAATGGATTCAAACTCCAAACTACCCAATAAGGCTGGGGAGAGGTGGGGGGCGGGAGAGGGCATTGCGGGAGAGTGAGAACAGAGATCTACCTCTAAGGACTCAAGATTTATCCCCTGCCTACCGACGGACATCTGGGTCGCTTTCACATCTGGGCAGTTAGAGATAAAGCTGCTGGAAACATCTGTGTGCAGGTTTTTGTGTGGACCTAAGTTGTCAACTTCTTTAGGTAATACTAAGGAGCACGATGACTGATGGCATGGTAAGATTATATTTAGTTTTGTAAGAAACTGCCAAATTGCCTATCAAAGTGGCTGCAACATTTTAAATTCTCATGATGCTGGCTTTTCATTAGAATCTTTCAAATATGAACTAAACCACCTTGGATTGTGTATTTCCCATTAAGATACTTTCAGTACTAACAAACTACTGCCAAGGTAAGGATTAAAATACACCTATAATTACGTATTTACAAATTACATATAATTGTTATCTAGAGATATCCTAGAAAAAAATTACATGAATTTCAAAAATAAGAGAAAAAATATTAATATGGAAAGATATTTTAATAATCTTTTCTTCAGGATAGTTCAATCTGGCAAAATAAATATTAAGGATTAAAATATTTCAACAACGTATTTATAAATGTGATCTAATATGTGCATGCTTCAACTGTATGAAACATGTTCTACATGAACCACGATAAAATATTTTATCATTTGCACACATTAAGTAGCAAGTCTCAACAAAGTTTAAAAATACATGTGCAGTAAAAACCTTTTGTCTGATCATAAAATTTTAAGTTAAAAATGAGCAAAAAATCTGCATTCATAAACCAAAAAAATTAAACATGGTCCTGAAGAACTCAAGTGTTAAAAAAGAAAAGAAATATATATATTTAGAATTGAAAGACATGTTATTACTAGTCAAACTCATGGTATAGAAGTAAGTCAAATGGGCTGGGCGCCTGGGTGGCTAGTCAGTTAAGCATCCGACTTTGGCTCAGGTCATGATCTCATGGTTCAAGGGTTCGAGTCCCACGTCGGGCTCTGTGCTGACAGCTCAGAGCCTGGAACCTGCTTGAGATTCTGTGTCTGCCTCTCACTCTGACCCTCTCCTGATCGCACTCTGTTTCTCTCTGTCTCAGTAATAAATAAGCATAAAAATTAAAAAAATAAATAAATAAGTCAAATTTTGATGTGATTAAATAGCCTTGAATAGGTATCATTAAAGCAAGGAAAGAATGAAACTAAATGAGTTAACTGAATAACTCAAGAATCTGGCAAAGAACCAGAAATGATCATCAGAAATACTTTAATGAAATAAGTGTCTTTCCCCCTCCAAATTTTCTAAACATGTTTGAATAAGAAAAAAAGAGAAAAGGCCTCTTCAGCAGATTACGGGGTCAGATTTATGGTCTCTTTCTATCTACGCATAAATAGGTGGATGGATAATGTTTTCATCAAAATGGGTGACCGGTTTAACAGCCATTTCCACCCTCTTTCCAACTTGGTGATAGAGCTGCCTCCCACACGCTGGCAGCCATGGGCAGTCCCTGCTGGTCCCTTTCCCTGACATCCCTGGAGTGACCCAGTCCTGCCCAGGGGACCTTAAGGACATCTCCAGAGTTCTTCTGGGTAACCTCTTCCTCACTGATGGAAAGGGATATTTGAGGAGAGATCCTCATCCTGCTCTATGACATGGTTGGATGAGTTTGGCAGTTTTCTTGGATCTAAGACTGGACACCTTTACAGTTAAGAATCATCTTCCCCAGAAAAAAATAGAAGACATTTGGAGAGTGCTGGGGCCCGGATGGCCGTTTTGAGTCAGTTGAACTAAGCCCGTGTGTGCATGCCCTGTCTCCGGACTCCTTAATATGTGAGAAAAGAAATGCCCATTTTATCTCATACTCGGAGCCAAAATCACTCTCTCACATGAAGTCATTACCTGCCATGTTGCTTTTTCTAATGGTCCCAGACACCGTGGAATCCAACATTGGTTTCAACAGATGTGGAAGTAGCAAGAGACCACAAGCAAGCAATGGTACATGCAGAAGAAAGCACACCGCACGAAACACCTCTTCCTGAACACAGAAGACTGAAATCACGCGAGCTGAGGCACTCCACTTCAGAGATGAAATGGTTGCTTCCTCTGGATTTCCAATCATTTGATGATTCAACACATATGAGGACTTATATATGTCTTATTTTATGAGAATAATTGTTGATGGCAATGGTATTAAAGTTGTCCTCTGTTTTGGTACATTAGAAAATGTGTGTCACATTTCCAAGCAGTGTGATCTTTGCTTTTGCTTGGATCATCTTGTTGAATTTTTACAGCAACCCCACATAGCTGGAAATATCGCCATTCCAATAATGTGATACTGGAGTCAAAATAAGTTAACAAGAAGAACCGGGCAAAGCATTATGCGCGAACTTCCCAGGAGAGTAGTAAGAATAATGGCGGCAGCAGAAGTAACAAGACTATCTTCGGCTTGCACTACTTGGTTTCTGGGTACAGTAACCAGAAGACAGTTTAACCACCATTAGTTTTCATAGTAAAATAGGCAGTGATCAGAGGTCAGAAGGTGCCATAAGATGGAGATAAATTAGTTAAACTATTGATTTAATTAATAAAAAACAAGAGTTAAAAATTGATTACTTTGAGTGTCATATTGACTTCCATATCAGATCACCAAAAACACTTTATTTCACATGGCATTTTGGGGGGGTCTATTTCACTTGTGCTTGAGTTTCTTTCTTAAAATTTATCAGAGTAACATTTTTTTTCTCAAAAATTAAAATATTGCCTATTGTACTCTAAATAGGACAGGGGCTTTCTTTTCTAAAGAAAAGTGAGTTTGTAATACCCAGGTGGATGGCAAGACGCCAGGCCACTACTCACAAACAAATGTCAGGGGGTCAGAGCCGACCAGCAATACAAGACAGGACATTTGGGAGAGGGAAAGCCAGAATCTGGCAGTGTCCGCTGGGCCCCCAGATTTGTACCTAAGCAAGAGATTTACACATTCTCCTACCTGCATCCTGACAAAACTATCTTTGGAAAACCATTGTTCCATTCTAGCAGCCCCGCTTTAAATTCCTTTTCACCTTTGTCTTCAAAAAATGCTGATTTTAGGGGCGCCTAGGTGGCTCAGTTGGTTAAGCATCCAACTTTGGCTCAGGTCATGATCTCACCGTCTGTGAGTTCGACCCTGTGTTGGGCACTATGCTGACAGCTCAGAGACGAGCTTGGGATTCTGTGTGTCTCTCTCTTTCTCTCTTTTGCTCTCTGCCCCTCCCCCTCCTGCTCATGCTCCAACTCTCTCTCAAACCTCAAAAATAAATAAACATTAAAAAATGTTCTTTAAGTTTTAAAAAATGCTGATTTTAGTAAATTGTGCCCATCTGAAGTCACTGATTTCTTGCCATTTCTGATTCATTATTCAAAGCTAGGATAATAATTTAAAATAGTAGAGAGACAGCTATCAAGAATCCATTTCAATCATTAAGGATTTGCTTTATTTTATGCCAATTATAAGAACTGCAGAGATCTCACTGTGTGCTATGCACCAGGGCTTGGCCATTCACACTTGGGATATTTGAAAATATGCTTTCCTTCCCAGTCAAATGAACTTAAAGAGAAGATGTTCAGCTAAGAAAGACCAATGAGCCATGGACACATCTGATTACTACAGTCAATCTGTCAGCCATGCTGAAAATTTTGCAAAATGGGAGCTACAAAAGAGAGTAGACATAGACAGACAGTGAGTTTGGGCAACTTTGCTGATGACAAAAGATGGATGTAGAAAAAAGGGGGGAGGGGCTTACAGTGAGGTCACGTGCCTCAGCCTAAGTCCAGAGATGTCAGAACAAAATGAAAAATTGACAGAGAGGGACGGTGGCCCTAATAAAGGACAGAGGCAGATGCTAGGATTGGAGAGAAACACCCCAGCATTTCAAAGCAGCTGCTACTGAGCCCATTCCTCAACACAGGTGTTGTGGACAGTCTTGCCATGCTTTCTGCGCCTGGATAATCCACATCGTTCCTGACTCATGGTGAATCTCACAACCTGTGTGATCCCCAGAGACCTGTGGATAGAAGAAACGAGACTGAGGGAAAACAGTAGGGCTGTGCCTGGGAAAGGCGTGTCCTTCCCTCCGATCACACACCTACGTGGGAGCAAAAACAGACCAGCTTTTTGTGCCACAACAGTCATAATATTACAATCCCGTGTATTTCTCTGGCAGTCCAATAAGTTTCATATTTATTAGGGCGTCGCACCTTCATCATGATACTGTAAGGTAAGCTGGCTCAGAGACAATCTAGAAAGCGGCACCCGTGTTTAAAAACAAATACAAATAAACCACACAAACAACAAATCCTCCTGAACTCACACCCAGGGGTGTTCAAAACTCTGAGCTGACCTGTACTCATATTTGCTGGTAGCCTATGAGCCCTCGGGTGACCTTGTATGCCCATCCACCCTACCTCCCGCCTCTGCAACCATCTCTACTCTGTCGTTGGGTCACCTTATTTCACTACAGGCTTTTAGGCTGCTCTTGCTTTTTCTGCTGGTCTCATGCAGACCCCCGGGTGTTTGTTTGTGGGGTTTTTTTGCCTTTTTTCTCATGACAACCCTATTCTGAGGCAAACAAGGCGTACCATAGGCAACTGGGTCTCATAAACCTTGTAGACTCCTTGTGAGTTTTCAAGGCACTCTTCTATCTATTTCATATTCCATTGTCCCAGCGTGCCAGAAAGGTGCATGTTTCTCTCACTTTGCTGGTAAAGACAGTGAGAGCCAGAGATCTGAACTGATGGACCCACAGGAGCATAATTAATAGTGGTGGGACCGAGATTCTACCTACCACCGGCATCAAGGACCGTGCAAAACTGAAACCTGCCAAGTTTTGTTAGCTTTGGACCACCTCGTATTAAAGTAACCTTAAATTTTTACAAAACATTCTGATAACAACCACGACCTCATATATATATATATATACGTATATATATATATACGTATATATATATATGAGTATACGTATATATATAATACTTTATTGTACAGAAAAATAGAAGAGCCATACACACACACAAACACATTTATACACATCTCTATTAAAACTAATTTATACCAAGAATTCCAAGAATTGATTTCTGTATTACTTGGAGCTGCCATTTACTTCTGGGGGAAGGAAGGAGTTGGCTGGTAAAAAAAAAATCAAACAAGCAAACAAAAAACAAAAAAACAAAAAACAAGCCTTCGGTTTACAAATAGAGCTAGATACACTGGCTTGGCTTTCTCATGCCACTGACTAGCTGACCCCCCTTACGTGCAGGGGATACGTTCCAAGACCCCCAGGGGATGCCGGAAATCGCAGGTCGTACTGAACCCAACATATACTCTGTGTTTTCTTATACATATGTACTTTTGATAAAGTTTAATTTATAAATTAGGCACAGTAGGAGATTAACAACTATAACAAATAATAAGCCAGAACAATGATAGCAATAAGCTGTCCTAAGAGTTCTGGGAACACGATCTTTCTCTATCTCAAAATATCTTAGTGTGCTGCACTCACCATTCTTCTTGTGACAAGAGAGATGATCAACTGCCCACGGGACAGCTGAAGTGGGGTGAGGGACGAGCATGTGACACAGCCTGAGGCCACCGTCCACCTTCCGGCAATGCTTCGGAACCGACTGCGCGGACTGTGGTAGGTGAAAGCATGGGAGGCAAAACGGTGGGTAAGGGGACACCACTGTAGCTCTGCCAGACAGCCTCCCAGAAGCCCACGGAAGAGTGAACGGAGCTGACCTGGGGAGCGCTCTGAGCAGGAAGAGTGATTACTTCAAGGAATCATCCAACAGACCTTGCGGAAAGGTCAGGATTAATCCCTCTCCCAGAAAGAATCATTTAGTCTACGCTTCTGCAAGGCCAGCACAGCTGATGCCTTACATTATTTTTTATTCCTTCTCTGAGACTTACAAGAAGGCCCAATTTCCTCTACCAAAACCAAAACAACCAACCAACCAAACAAACAAACAAAACGTGATCTTCTGGGCTCTGTATAGAATGAGCACAAACAATCACAGGTGCCGCAGGACAGGAATCAAACAAAACAGGAAATTGAGGGAAGGAGGGAGGAGCCAGTTTACTGCAATAACTCTTACAGCGCCTATTGCCTCCATTTTCATCCGGGGCTAATAGAGTGAGTTGAAAAGTACTAGTTAGAGTAAGTAGAATATACACACACACTTGCACACACACCTGCATAACTCATAATTTATGAATACAGTTTTGTTAATTCATTCAATACTATTAACTATGTAAAGTTAGTATATAATTACATGTAGCATATAATTACATCTATTAAATGTAAGGCAGTGCAGGGAACTAAGTGGAGGTCCACCCCCGAGTCCGCACAAGACCTTTCAGAGAGCAGGGAAGCTCAAATACACTTGCAAATCCATATAACATGGTGAAGTTGGCGTAATCAGCATACCAGAAGTATAGATAGTGGTTTGAGGCTCCAGGGGAAAAATAATTTTTATTTTGCCAAGAAGAATTGTTGACATTATGAAGGAATGGAGATTTTTTTTTAGTTTCTAATTTGCATATAAGAGAATTATAAATTTAGCATACATTTACATGATAAAAAGGCTGAGATTTAGCAAATCGCGAGTTTTGTCCCATCCTAGGTAAACTGAGTCTGAGAAAAGCCGTCTCCTTGATGAGGAACCTGGTGGCACATCTTCCCGTAAAACACACTCTCTCCTCGCAGCGAAGAGCCGTTACAATTCCTGTGAAATGGCATGTTCTCGAGAGGTAATTGCAAATTTCCTTCCCAAGCTGAAATTTAGGAATTACCAAGCAGGCCTTGAAATCAAAAGCACCAGTTGGCTCCATGTCCCTTAGCAAATTTTTTCCAGAAGTAAATAATTGTTACTGGCTGAAATGACATTCTGCCGAGGCAAAAGGGTCCTTCTGAGGCCCGGTGGGGTGCTAATGGTCAGATGGTAGGTCCGTAACTTGCTGGGAAGTTAGCGGCTCAGGGTCTTGCCCGTTCTGTTTGAAACACTTAGCTTTTCAACAGGGAGTGCTCAGAAGAGATTGCTCTGGCCTCGGAAGGAAAACAAGGAGGAGCAAATGCAAACAAAATTGGCGAGCACCACTTTCAGAGGCTGAGGCTTATTTCCTCCTCATTGCTAAATTTGGAGGAATTTATTTTTGAAAATTCCTACAAAGGAAGACCAGGCTCAGTCATGAACAATGGTGTGTTTAGTGATGGTAAATCATCAACAACACTGACTAAGAGATGTGTTTCAAAATGGAGAAAGTATCAGAAGGAAGGAAGGAAGGAAGGAAGGAAGGAAGGAAGGAAGGAAGGAAGGAAGGAAGGGAAAGGAGGGAGGGAAGAAGGAAGGAAATTTTGAAGGATGGAAGGAAGGAGAAGGGAAAGAGGGGAAGAAGGAAGGGAGGGAGGGAGGAATGGAGGGAGAAAAAAGAAAAAGAAATGTGCACTGCTGACCCAAAGCACAGTCCCACCACTAGTGTGAAAGTGACTCCCGTCTATTCATAAGAGGAGTCAGGCAGATAGAACTGAGTCCTTCCGGAATCCTCACCCCCAGGTACACGACTGACACAGTGCCATCTCTCCAGGTTTCCAAGCTGGAAATGCCCGGTCTGAGGTCTCTAGAAGGGCTCATTTTCCTCTTGGAAGCAGGGGAGGCAGACAGGAAGGCCTCCCTCGTCTAAAGAACTGACCTTGTACTTGAATGCTGTTCCGCCGTGGCTCCATCTCACCACTCCTAGTCCCGCCAGCCAGAGAATGGCAGGTTATCTTCAGTGGAGGCCCGTGAAGGCAGAATCCCTGGGCAGGAAAACCGGTTTCAGCACTGCCTTCCGGATACTGAGCAATCCGAATATGACAAACACCCCTCACACAGCGTCGGAGTAAATCTTGTGCGGAGGATCTTTGCGGGAAGACACGAGCATTTATTGACCACTGAGAGAGGCCTTTTCACCAATGCAGTATCGTTCAATATTATTTATTCTTTTTTAAATTTTTTAAAATCTTTCTTTTTGAAAGAGAGAGAGACAGAGTGTGAGCAGGGGCAGGGCAGAGAGAGACGGAGACACAGAATCCAAACTTTCAGCACAGAACCCAATGCGGGACTCGAACTCACAAACTGCAAGATCATGACCAGAACCTAAGTCGGACGTTTAACTGATTGAGCCACCCAGCACCCCAATATTATTTATTCTTACAAAAACTTGGTAAGGTGGGGGCTTTGACCATTTCACAAATGAGGAAACCACGCTCTGGGCATGCACACGTGGTCAGTCAACGGTGAGTCTCAGATTTAATCTGCCCCAAAGCCTCTCTGCCCTGTGGGAAATGGCAGAGTTCCATGAACTTGGCTACGTTTTCAGCTGTGCTCTGGGAGGCCAACACTCAACTGGATCTATCAGCTTGATAGCCTGTTGATTCTTTGAGTAAACTGAATCCTTCCAATAATTTTTTTTTCTGCTTCAAGAGTCTAGCTCTGCTTCAGATACCTAGCTGAGCATTTTCTGTTTGCACCGAGAACTCTGAGTGGCACCAAGAATTAGAAAGAATGGTTCCAGAGGAAGCGCTACCTCTGCTATCTGGACAGATGGTGCAGAGTACAGGAAGTTCCATGAAGGAGGGCTGGGTCTGAAAGGACTAGAAGGTCAGGGTGAGGGAACGCGGGACAAGAGCCCCAGGCCGATGGATTAGCATTAGCAAAGGCAAAGAGGCAGAATCACTATAGCTAGCTCTGTTGACTTCTGCTGACTCTTTAAGTGAACTTCAGTGATAACTCAGGGATTGTCTTCCGATTTTTCTAATTTCTCCATTTCTATTTTCCATGGGTTTGAATTTGTTATAAGCAATCTTTCATTGGTGACCTTAGCTCAGAAATGCCTAAATAAAAGGTTATAAGTGAAATAAACAAAGTCAGGCTTTTCTGTACACCTATTTTATTGATGCACCTATACACTTTACAAAAAACAAAAAATAATGGTTGAGGCAAATGCTTTAAAATTTCTGTTCAGTTGGAGTGCTTAGTTGGTCAGTTAGTTAAATGTCTGGCTTCAGCTCAGGTCATGATCTCACGGTTCGTGGGTTTGAGCCCCGCGTCCGGCTCTGTGCTGACAGCTAGCTCAGAGCCTGGAGCCTGCTTTAGATTCTGTATTTCCCTCTCTCTCTGACCCTCCCCTGCTTGTGCTGTCTCTGTCTTTCAAAAATAAATAAAAAACATTAAAAATTTTTTTTAATTTCTGTTCAAGGATGTTAGTAGAGAACTAACTAAAAGCTGGTATGATATTGAATAGGGAAATTGCTTTATAAAAGAAAGAGGGAGAAGAAGAAAAGAACGAAGGAAAGAAGGGAGGGAAAAAGACAGGGAAGAAGGAAGAAAAGGAGGAAGAAAGAAAGAAAGAAAGCAGCAACACACTTCTCCTATTTAGAGAAAGAAATGCATGCACTCGTCTTCTGAACTGTGCGCCCCACATAGTAAGCAGCTTTGTCAGCTTTCTAGAAAGGAGACGTTTGCTTAGGAAGTCAGATGCATCTCTTAAGAACATGCACATAGAGGAGTTGAATGGTCTGTCCCATTACTCATGTGAAAAACATAGTCTTTACTACATCTTTTTATTGAAAATAAATCAATAAAACTAGAAATGTCCACTAAACTGAACAAGGTTCTCTACCAAGTAGATAATTTTTCATTGTTCTGGATGGACGAGGAAACATTTTAAATAAGATCAGGAAAAATGATTTGGGTCTTGATCGCAGGACGAGTATTTGTACAGAACAGGTGACATGTCCTTTCGTAGACAGGCTGTTTTCCCTGGGTTAAGGTGGCAAGTCCTTAGCCTGAAGTATTCAAGTTCGCTGGGGTGAGCTTGCAAAATGGCGTTGGAGCAAGACCTGCACAAAAGCAGAGCCCGCAGCCCAGGCTTATTGCCCACCTCCCCGTCCTGATTCCTGACTTGCGACAATCCTGATTCCTGACTTTCGACAATCTGAAGAGCTCACTGTAGGAAGGAACCACGTGGCGCAGCGGCTGGTCCCTACCTCTGTGATCATACCTAAATGCCTCCACCCCAGGCTTGAAGCAGCAGTGTACCTGGGAGCATGGGAAGAATATTTTGATAAGAAAAGCAATGACCCAGGAGGATCCAGAAGTTTGACTAGTTAGGAATCAAGTTGAATAAGCTCTGTGAGTCAAGATGGCATTAACGTCAGCGAGCTTCCAGAGAGGTGACTCTGGATTCCCACAAATGGTCAGCACCAGGAGATCTATCCAAATCGTAGTGCCAGGAGGGCTAAATGGGGCCTGTGTGCTCCCCGTGTGTGTGACTCATGCCGCATTGTGGTTCATTTCCTCATCCAGGGTCACTTGAATGCTTATTCTGTCCCTAATGCTGTGCATCCCGGTGTAAGGCAGAGAAATGGTTAGACATAAAACATATTCCCTGCTCTGTAAGTGCATTGAGGAGACACAAGACATACCGTAAAAGCACCATGATGCAGAGGATATCAAATGAATGAACTGTGCAATTCAGGGACATGTTTAGAAGTCAGAAATATATCAAAATATAACTCACACTTTCCATTTCAATTAATTATGACCCCATATGATTTAATCAATGCTCAACTGGAATTTCTCATACTATGCTGAAGTGTCACTTGGGATCTTTGTTAAAAATGCATATTCTGAAGCCTTGGATACGTGTTTTGACTTGGGAACCCGTGTGTATAGGAGCAGCCTGGGGGATCTATTGCAGGCAGAGCCGCTTCATACCTTGGGGAACTCTCTGAGTCAAGATCTCGACCCAATCTCTTCTACATTACCGCCTCATATGACACTTGTTGTATTGGATATATTTAGTAAATATTTATTAAATGAGTGATGACTGTTCCTTATAGGCCAGGCATCATGGTGAATGCTCAGAATGTAAAAGTTGGTCAGTCACGGGGTTAGGAAGTCTTGGTATGTAGTGTGTCACATACAGTAGAGACTCTGTGAATGATACACTGATACATATTTATTATCACTTAGGTACCTGGCACCGTGCAAAACCTGAAACACAGCTCACAAGTGCCCTGATAGAGGAGAACGTAGGGTGTTATTAGGACCCAGAGAAGAAGTGCCTGGCATGTGTATGCCTCTCCGAGGTCTGTTCCGGGACCTGCTTTGCCAACATCCAGAACTTCTACCTAGCCCTTCTTTGCCAATATCTTCATTTCCATCCTCAGGTTATATAGTTTATGGGTAGGAAATGTGTGCAAAGGAAGCCACCCACAGGCTTCCAGAAACCAATGGATTTAAATAAAAGATGTGAGGATCACAATTCCTCTCTCAGCACATGGGAACTGAGTACTGAGAAAATGAACTGGAAGCTGGTGGGGGAGGGAGAGAAGGAGAGAGTGAGAGACAGAGAAAGAGAGAGAGAGAGACAGAGAGAGAGAGACAGAGAAAGAGAGAGAGACAGAGAGAGAGAGAGAGAGAGAGGAAGCTGGAAGGATGAGTGTGAGGTTCTTGGGGCTAATGGAGCCATGTTGACAAGGCTCCCTTGGGCACTAGGAAACCACCTGAGATGATCATGAGAGCAGTCTCTCAGTCAATTCTTTTTTTAAATAAACAAACTCTGAATGAGGACAACATGGATGAGAAGGCAAGGAATCAGAGCAAGGAGGTCAGTGGTGATGCTCTTGCAATGGCTAAAGCCGGGTTGATGACTTGTACTGAGGCACTGGCGTGGGGTTGGGAGGGAAGGGACAGATGGAAGACAACGCATTTAGGAGGTAGACTTGGCAGAGTGCAGACAGCCCATCGTTGTATTTTGAGAATTTCCCAAAGACACTCCCAAGTTTAATCCTCTGATTGCCAGTTTCACACATGCCAGCTGACATGTGTATCATTATCGTATCATGGCTCTCCTGAGAGGGAACAAAATGCAGGATCAATGTCATAAACATAGCTCTCTGTGCCACAGAGGTTAAGAAGGTGGAACAGATTTACAGCGATCTTGACAATCACTGATGCCTAGCTTTCTTCTTGCTCATTACCTCTGGTAAGGGCCCATGGGCTGGCCCAGCAAACATAAGTAGTCTAACGAGGCCCCTGAGTGCGATCCTTTGTGCTGCTCCTAGACAGCCAAGCGGCTCTGGCTTTGACATTTTTGTTCCGTTGGATTCAGCTTGGGCCCCTGGCAATCTGCTTGCCTGCTTCGGGAGGATTCCAACTGCTACTCAACTGACACCCCTCTTCATGGGGCTTTGTCAGAGTTCCTGGTCATGCACACTCCAGCAGAGACAAGGTGAAGGTGCACACAATGATCGCTTCAGAGCTCGACAGTCCTGCCTGGTTGGTCTTTTCATCCCCCACCCTAACCTCTGGCTTGTCAGCTCGGGTCCTTCCTGCCCGAGGTATTCAGGCTGCTGTGCCACCTGCCTCCCACCCTGATGCATTATAGATTCCACTGAACTTTCCTCTCTGGCTTCCCACGGAGCTCTCCCCATCTACCTCTGGCCCCTCATTAGGGCAATTCTAGCAGCCACACCCCAGGAGCTGGTGGATCTGCCCCTGGACCACGTGGCTACTCATCTCTTCTCATAACCTGCCTACCAGAGACAGGGCTGGTCACATCTCATAACTCAGCAAACATTGATTTACCTCAGTTCAACTCACCAAACATTTACAGAGAACCTACCATGTGCCCGTCACTGAAACAGACAATGAGGAGCAACAATACATAAAACAGTTTTAATAATGCAGACATTTATTGCCCAAATGAGGAGATATTAATAAAAGCAATTAATTACGAAACCGTAACATGACATAACCGCTAAATAGAGTAAAAACACCATTCTAGGCCAACACAGAGGATGGAATGAATCTGCGATTCTGATCAGCAAAGAGGTGAGAAGAATGGCTTCGTTTGTATTAAGTCAGCTCTACTGAGTCATAATTTATAAGCAATGAAGCATTTTAGGTAAAAATTCAGTAAGTTTTGATAAATCTGTATACACCCATGAAGCAACGATTACAGGGAAGATGTGCAATGCCCTCATCATCCCAGAGGCTCCCCCTGTGCTCTTCCTAATCAACACTCACCCCTGCCACCCAAGACCACTGACCTGCCTTCTAGCAATATGGATTAGACTCCTCCTACAATATGGATTGTCTTCCTACACTGGGTACAAACGGAATCACATCACATGTACCCCTTTGTCTAATCTTCTATCAGCATAATACTTCCGAGGCTCACTCATACTCACATAACAGTACTTAGTTTCTTGTTATTGTGACCATTATTCCATGGTATGCATATATCATGTCTTGTTTATCCACTCACGTGTTGATGGACAGTTGTGGCCAGTTATAGGCTACAATCAATAACACTGCCGAGAACATTTGTCTGCATGCTGATATGCGTTTTGTAGATTAGGTATTTGTGGATATGCGTTCTGTGGACTTTCATTTCTCCCATGTAAACACCTGGGGACCAAACCGTCAAGCCACATAGTGAGTTTCTGATGAACTTTATAAGAAACTGCTAAACTATGTTCCAAAGCAATTGCCATCATTTTGTATTTTCATCATCAAGGTGCTGGAACTGTCATTGGTCCTCATCTTGATATCACATGGCACTGCCAGTCTCATTAACATTTTAACCGTCCAAGTGGATGTGTTAGTCATATCTCATTGTGGCTTTAATTTGAACTTCCTTGATGAGTAATGACATTTAACAGTTTCTCATGTGTTTATTGACTTCATATATCTTTTTTTGGATTAGTCCCTGTTTAAATTTTTTAATTGGATATTTATCTCATTGTAGTATAAGGTTTTTCCCCCATGTTTTCTATACACAAGTCCTTTGATGAATATATATATGTTGGTAATATTTTCTCCCAATAGGTAGCCTATCTTTTTGTTTTTCTAAGGTGTCCTTTAAAAAGCAGAAATTTCAGGGGTGCCTGGGTGGCTCAGTCGGTTGAGCATCTGACTTTGGCTCCAGTCATGAGCTCACAGTTCATGAGTCCAAGCCCCACATCAGGCTCTGTGCTGACATTTCAAAGCCTGGAGCCTGCTTCGGATTCTGTGTCTCCCTCTCTCTCTGCTCCTCCCCCACTCACACTCTGTCTGGGTGTCTCAAAAAATGAATAAACGTTAAAAAAAGTTTAAAGCAGAAATTTTAAATTTTGATGAGATGTGTGTTACCAATTTTTCTTAATAGGCTATGCCTGTTGTGTCTTCTACAAAAATCTTTGCCAACCCCAAAGTCACAAAAGTCTGTCTCTTAACTTTTCTTCTGAAGTATTATAGTCCTAACTTTTAGATATGGTTGGATGATCCATTCCGTGTTCACTTGTTTGCGAAGGGCATGTGGTGTAAGAGCTCTCTGTTTTCACATAGAAACACTAATCTTGCAGTTTCAGATAAAGTATATTTTACTTGTATTTTATTTGTTTCTTAATTGGAGATTCTGGTTCCTTTAAAATTCTCTGGTTTCTCTTTTTTATTTCTATTTCCTTATATGTGTTAATCATAGTTTTATGAAACTCATTTTCCAGGGGCATCTGAGTGGCTCAGTCAGTTAAGCGTCTGACTCTTGACCTTAGCTCAGGACATGACCTCACAGTTTTGAGTTCGAGCCCCACATCGGGCTCTGTGCTTACAGCATGGACCCTGCTTGGAATTCTCTCTCCCTCTCTCTGCCCTTACCCTATTTGTGCTCTCTCTCTCTCTCTCTCTCTCTCTTTCTCAAAATAAATAAACTTTAAAAAAAATTAAAAAAGAAACTTATTTTCTATATTTCTCATGAGTATCACCTTTGTTCTCTTTTCTTTGTCTGCTTTGTCTTTTGATTCCAGTCCACTTTCAGAGTGATTTGAGTGATTTTAGCCTCTTACCCTGTGTAGCTTCTCTACTACAAACTCCTTGTCCCTACCAAGCGCAGGCCTCTGACAGGGCAAACCCCACCTTCTCCCCAGGCTCTTGCTCTGTAAACAGATTTGGCAAATGCCCCCCAGGGAAAACGGCTTCAGACCATCTGCTTCGCTCCCTGACGTTCTCTCCCAGCGGAAACCCTGTCCTCTTTGGGCCCGTCGCATCATTAGCTCTCTAGCGATGTCAGGAATAATATATTTGCATTTGACTCGGGGATCCTTACTGTGTCGGGGGACCCACCTCACCCGGGGTGAGGAATGAGACATGCATGTCCCTGCAGGGGGTGCCTGTGAATGTAGAACCGAGTAACAGTGACAGGGCCGTCCCTCCAGCCCCACAGACGTCACGGGATCACCTTGGAAACTGACTCTAATAACGAGTAAAGCTTACTTTAGATATATTGGGGGTACAATAACTTCCTTAATGTTTAAGTCATTTTAAACAGGAACTCCTTTGGTGCTGTGGTTCTGCTAACCTGAGCCCCTCTCGCAGGCAAAGAGTGAGTTGGGGCACACCAGCTTACTAATTCCCTAGCTAGCAGTGGCCCACTTTCCTCCCTCTGACCTTCCTTCAGCCCCAACTAGTCCTATGGTCCCTTCTAAGTGCAAGGAAGCCTGACTGGGAAGCTGCTTCTCAGAAACATCTCCGCATTCTGGAAGGGGCCTGAGCATCCAGAGTGTCCGTGGACCAACTTGGGAAATGTGGTCCAGGGAAAACTCTGGAGATGACACGTGGGAAGAAGACACAGACACGTGTCGAAAGGAAGGCAGCAGATGCGAGAGAACTCGCTTTCTTGGAACAAAGGAGAAATCGAATGGGTAGACCAGAAGTCGGGATTATGAAATGCAACATTTTTAGCAAATCTAAGATCCCATGGATGAGATGTGTGCACGTTTTTGTGCCTCGAAGAAAGAAAAGTGCCACCAATTATGTAATGATACAGTGCTTTCTATTAATATGAGTTGTAATAACCCTATCAATTTCAGAGTTGTTAAAATGTGAGAAAACTAGTCAGCTGGTTGTATGAAAGATGGTAGGGGAGATCGTGAAAATTTTGCCTTCCTTCTCCCAAAATATGCAACCTGGCCAGCTGAGACATTCAGGAAATAACAGAGTCAGCCATGGAGTTCTGTAGCTGGGCATCATGAGGGCTGAGAGAGAAACTCAACTCTGTGCAGCTCTGACTATGACTTCCTTTAAAGGGGTTAATTTTCATTTCTGTTCTTACTTGGTTTGTTTATTGGGTTTGGTCTACAATTGCAGAGTCAATGTTTTTGTTTATGCCAAAACACTTCAATGCCCACAGCTCTGCATGAGCCTCCTTGAACCCCCGAAAGCAGGGAATTTTAAATCACTGAGCCACATTCCCTCAGGTTAAAGCAAAGAGGTATGGCAGCTTTATAGAGCAAAGTCTATACCCTTGACTTTAAATTCAGCCTACAATCACATATCCTATATTTACATGATCTAGAATAAGCGCATGCACATTCCTTCATCATTTTATATACGTGCTAATTTCTTGGCTTTTAGATATGACAAATTTGATTCTTGCATTCAGTTAGGTTTTTTGTTAGTGTGCGATCAAGGGTAGGGGAACATGAAAATCTTTCTGTTGCAACAAGTTTGGGAGACCACAATACAGGGCAACATTGCTATTATTACAGTTACGATTACAATCCAAATGAATGTGCTATCCATCAATAAACATATTTTCCTGAATATGTACATAATGAATATGAACTCATTACAGCCATATGGGCTCCATGGGTCAAATTCATTAGAACCCTCTGTCCTCAGGAGATAGAAATTTCTTGGTGATCTAACAAATGTTTAGAAATCCTGCATTATAATTTTGTTGCCAAAATATGTTATTATTACTCAGATTAATCAGATCTTAGCACATTGTAACAATATTAGTCATCATCCAAGTACATTATCATAACAAATACCCTGCTATATAAATCTTCTAAGATGCTTTAGTGTCAGAACATTTCAGGGGTGGATGGGCCCTTGTAAACATCTGAGGAAGTACGATCCCTAACTCTATGCTCAGTCATCTATTTGGCTCTGAGTTCATCTAGCCACGGCTTGAGTCCTTCTAGAAGACAAGAGCTCACTATTTCTAAAGAGCTGATTGTGTTATTGAATCATTCTAATTAGGAATGTCTCCCAATCCCCTCCTTTTGTTCCCCATCCATTGTGCTCTGTGCATTTCCCAGAACTGCAATGGGAATCAAGCAAGATAATGCTTGGAGAGTGTTGCGCAATCTCTAGGGCATCACAAGCCTTCAATAAAAGACACCACTTATTCATTTTATTTTCCTTCTACCCAACTTTCATCTATGACAAGTGCAGTTTCCTTTAGGATTTTGCTTATGAGTAGCTTCCTCCCAGAAGTTCTTTCAGACTCCTGACAATAGGCTGGTTACATCCTCTTCCCAGGGCGTCCTTACAGAGCGTGGGACTGACCACCACCCAATAGTGGGTTACCGTTTGTGTTCCACATCCTATCATCAGCTTCCTCAGGGCAAGGACTTGGTCCCATTGCCTAGTGTTTACAATACCCAACCAATCATTTGGCACATGGTAGATGGCTGATATGACTTTTTTGAGTGAATGCCTGAAACACATGAGTAACAGTCACAGCCATTAGGCAAAGCAGCAACTGCTATGCCTGGGTCAATTTCAAAGGCTGAGTGATAGGACGTGGTGTGAAACAGAACCTACCCATATCAGTAACTTCATTGTGGTCTTGCGTGTCAGTGTACAAACAATGAAAGTGAAATCATGTTTAAATTAGGCAAGGTCAGGATGACGCCAGCAGGCAGGAGTTGGAAGACATGGAAGAAAAGCCAGGTCTTAGTTCCTCCAATGATGCAAACTGGCCATTTACTACTTCCCTACAGAATTGTTCTTTTGTGGGACAGTCGATGTTTCTACCATTCCAAAATGAATACTCGTTTTTTAGGTCTGTAAAATTTCTTTTTTGGGGCCAGATCCAGTGTTTTCTGGGTTCACTGTATCTCTTCTGGTTTTCTCTTCAGAGACAGGAGAGATCCAGACTACAGTAGGAAGGCTTTGATTTCTATACCAAACAGAGGTCATTCACATTTGTCTCAATTGGTTTGTGTCTGGTTTTGTAGTTGGTCTAGAAAAAGCAGCACTAGGGGAGCTCATGCTAGGCTCTGGCCAAATCTCTGACATCGCCATGCTCCATACAAAGTGTCTGATATCATAGCCTCTCAATGAATGGACTGCTTCCCGATCTCCATAGTCACTTCTACCAGAATCCCTATTTCTCTTTCTTATAGCAAGCAACATCTTTGATCTTTTAAGCTTTTATTTTGCATATTATTTACATTTACCTCAGAGATATTTACCAAAAGAAATAAATACACACTTAAGCTAGTTTAAATTAATGGTAAAGGAAGGAGAACCACCCCATAGTATCCGAAAAGTCCCATGGAACACGATTCTCTGTCTTTCTCTGGGATGACACAATCGTATGAGGTTTCATGGATGTCCTGTGTCACTTGCTTTCTGGGTCTGAGTCCCTCCTTGGGGCTCTCTGTTCTCGCTTTCCAGAGTAATTGCATGTATGTGGCTCTGAGTTGCCATGGCACTGACTGTTTTCTCTGAAAACTCCAGCATTCAGCACCATGTGATGCAATCATGTTGTCACTTAGCTTGACAGAGAAAGAAGAAATCTGTGCTGGGTATGCTCCTTGATAATCAGCTCCTGCCAGGAGGGTGGGATCACCCGGTCCACGTGGAAACCCCAATGACCCTGTCCTCTAGGGGCTGCAGACCACACAGAGCTACTAACAGCCGTGACATGCCCCTGCATGCCACACTGTTCCCTTCCGAAGAGTCACCAGGCAGGAAAACTCTATTCCTAAATTTCAGCCCAAAATTCTTCCTGATATTCACCCCACTCAAAACTGTGGGGACCCTATCAAAATGACAGGTACATGAAAGATCCGTTCTGTCACTCAGCCGAAACATATTAAATTAGTTTTAATTAAAATTTTTTTTATATTTTACTTATTTTTGAGACAGTGAGAGACAGAACATGAGTAGGGGAGGGGCAGAGAGAGAGGGAGACACAGAATCTGAAACAAGAGCCACAGAATCTGAAACAGACTCCAGGCTCTGAGCTGTCAGCACGGAACCTGACGTGGGGCTCAGACCCATATACCACGGGATCGTGACCTGAGCCGAAGTCGGACTCTTCACTGACTGAGCCACCCAGGAGCCCCAATTTAGTCACATGTTAAAAAATGTGTAAGGAGCAGTTGTTAAACCAAAAATTTTCTGTGAATAGGAAACATTGTCTCTTTAATTTGTTCTTGTTCAGGTACAGCTAGATTTGATATGCGATTGCTCCAGATCTTTTTTTCAGGAATAAAACAAATATTGAACAACGTCATGTGCAAAGGTGTTCACATGGAAACTTAACTAAAATACAGACTAACACGACGTTATTTTGCTCTTGGAACCACATCTAAAACTCCTATGTCTCCGTTCTGAGGCAGACATTAGATGCCTTAATTTAGTTCTTCATTTTTCAGAAGTTCGAATTTGTTATGTACAGATGAATACACAGTTCACGCCTCTTTGCGTGTGGAAACTGAGTTGTGAACTATATTTTCTTTCATTGTATTTTCCTTTTTAGGGTGTTATTTTCTTTCCCATCATATGGAAGCTATACTGTAAGGCTATAATAAATTATGAAGGATTTGGGGGTAGTAATGTGTATTCTTTTCCCTGGTTAGTAGAAACATATACTGCTCAATAACCTACCAACTGTAATTTGGAACTGGCTTCTCTATAATGGAATTCTTCGTGTCCTCCAGGAATTCTTTCTGCATGTATTTTCTGAAGTGTTGGCTCCATCCATTCATCCATTTCCACCCCGTGCAATGATTGCCCGGTCCCTGTTCGGGGTGCTCCTCCGTGGGGGACACTGTAAGCTTTGATAGTATTTCTTTGGAGCCCTTTCTCCACGAAGCCACGATAGCTTTTTCAGGAGTCCTTTGCTCTGTGGTTGAAAACCCAGGAATTTATTTTCTTCTCTCTAATATTTCAAGTTAGTATCACACTCCCTGCAACCCCTAAGAGTGGATTGGCAAATACCCTAAGGAAGGCCCTGAACACGGCAGCCTTACCTACAAGAGATGTGGTTAATTGCACATGGCATGGTTTCCACATGGTCCCAGAGACCCTCGGTCTTTCTCCACACACCTCTTCTGTCATCATCTAGATGGAATTAACAAGGGGGAAGAAACCTACTGACAATCCTCAGTCATTTACGCATCTAACCAACATTAGCTAAGAGCTGTGCTTTGGGCTGAAGTTCACAGAGAAAGGCCCGTTCTTATCATTTGGGAGCTCACAGGTTATGGATTAAAGAGATGTTGATACTGTCCATATTCTGGTCACTGGCAGTACAAGGCACAGTCACCCATGCAGGAAAGAGGGATTCATTCTGCCTGCATGGGTGCAGGAGAGCCTGGCGGGCCTCCCACTGCAGGGACCAGGAATGGAGTCTTGAGCTCACTTTTAAAGAACCTGAACAGAGGTGCTGGAGGGGTGCTCAGTCAGTTGAGTGTCCGACTTCAGCTCAGGTCATAATCTAACAGTTGGTGAGTTCGAGGCCCACATTGGGCTCTGCGTTGACAGCTCGGAGCCTGGAGCCTGCTTCAGATTCTGTGTCTCCCTCTCTCTCTGCTCCTCCCCTGCTCATGTTCTGCCTCTCCCTCTCTCAAAAATAAATACACATTTAAAAAAAAAAAAGCTGACCATCCCAGGCAATATAAATAACACCAGGCAAACAACAAACCACAAAGCCCTGGTTTGCCTTGCAGACACGGCAAGCAGGGAGTGGTCTCCGACAGGACACGAGACCGAGTTACAGGTTGAACTGTGTCCTCCCCAACTAGTATGTTGAAATCCTAACCCCTGGACCTCAGAATGTGAGGTCCCCTTAATTGGGGATAAGGTGTTTTCAGAGGTAATCACTTAACCTGTGGTCCTTAGGGTGGGCTCTAATCCAATATAATAGGTATCCTTTTGAAGGGGAAATTTGGAGACAGACTGGACCCAGGGAGTGCAGCATGTAAATATGAAGATGGCCACCGAGAACCAAGGGGAGAGGCTAGAAGGGAGGCTCCTCCAACACTGCCTCAACCTCAGGCTCAGACTTCCGGCCTCCAGAATGGTAAGCGAATGTATCTCTGTTGTGTAAACTCTCCCAGCCTGTGGTGCTCTGTTCACATAACCCTAGGAAACGACCACCCAGGTGCCAGGCAGAACATGACCTTCACCCTTTGAGAAGAATCCTCAGATGGCCTCCAGCAAACCCCGTTCAGCACAACAAGCCTTGGCTGATGACTCAAACAATCTGGGCTGAGTGTTTTACTTTATTTTTTTTTAATTTATTTTAAAGTTTCTTCCTTCCTTTCTTTTTTGAGAGAGAGAGCGCATGCTGACAGCACAGAGCCTGATGCTGGGCTTGAACTCACGAACCGTGAGATCATGACCCAAGCCAAAGGCAGATGCTTAACCAACTGAGCCACCCAGGCGCCACTGGGCTGAGTGTTTAAAAAAGCCAAGGTATGTGCCTGGAAGGAACTCATCACCTAGCAGAACAACAAAAATGTGAAATGCAGACCACAGGACTACTGGATAGTAAATGCTTTTTGTTCACATGAGAACAGCTGGCAGAAGGCAGAAAAGGAAGAGATTCACCCCAATGTGTGTGGGGAAGTTGGGGAGAGTAATCTAGGGAAAAGACACAGTAAAGTCTTGGTGAGGAAAGTCTGTTATTCAGAATATTATCATAACTAAAATGCTTGGGCATGGGAGAGTGGTAGCCATTGTGGCACCATTAAATAGGTTATGTTCATGCCAATCTCATACGGACAGAATCTGTTGTATGCATGTGCCTTCCAGAAGAAAAAATAATGTGCTAAAATGAATTCATTGCTGCCTGTGATGTTTCAGAAACACCTTAATGTCACCCAGGAGACAGACTTGTATTTCTAACCAATGGAGAAGGTGGAAAAAACTGCAGAAAATTCTTAAAAAGTTGCCAAGTTGCCATGATATTTGACGAATCACTGGCAGACCTGATTGCAAAGAAAGTTTGTAGCTCTCACTCTTTATCATTCCTTTGAGAGGATTAAGTCCTTCTAGAACCTTCTATCAGACTTTATGAGCTTTGCCTTGATCTTCACCAATAACCGTTTTTGGAGGTTCCTGAAATGTTTTGTTTTTGTTTTTGTTTGTTTGTTTTGTTTTGTTTTGATTGACCTCACCTCCACCGTGTGGTTGAGCATATTGAGGTTGTGCTAGGAAGGGTTAGCAGTAGAGTTTTCAAGGGCTTGCCTTTGTGTCATGGTTAGTCTGCCAGCCCATGGGGTCAAGGCAAGGAGAGCTGAGTGTCTGTGACTACCGCCCATGAGCTGGCTAGCACGTGTTTCTTTCAGACTCTTCTAGCACACCGACTGTGCCGCGTCCGGTGTTGAAATACAAGTTCTTCCAGGATGACCTTCGGAGTCCGTGAAAGTCTTCTGTTTGGTAAAAGAAAGCTTGTTTTCTATTTGTTGTTGTTGTTGCTATTGTTGACTAACCCCTAAATTGTCTGTCCTATGAGAAAAAGCACTCTAATTTCTCCAGAGTCTGTTGAAACTATGGATTATTACTCCCCAGAGTTGGCATAATTAAAAAATTATGGTTGAGCAGGGGAAAGAGCTAAAAATGGATGATAAAAACCATAGACAAAATAGCGAGTCACCAAGGGGTGGACGCATGATTCCCCCCAGCTCTCCATGGCACTGTGACATGCAAAACATCCAGGTCCCTCCTCTCCTAGAGTAACTGCTCACGCTGGGCCTCGGGGTGGAACATGTGAGTTTAACCTCTGGGTTGACCCTCACTGGCTCCGGAGTCCTTCTCTCTGACCGCATGTAAGAATCACCTGGGCAGCTTTTAAAACACTCGGGGTCCCAGTAGCCCCCAGACCAATTAGATGAGAGTCTGTGGGGTGGTGACCCTCGAAGCAGCGGTTTTAATGTTTCTCACGCGAAAACATGCGGCCAAGTTTGAAACCAGGAAGACCATTGGTCCTGGATAAGTCATCTCACCTGACCACACCTATGCTTTCTACCTACAAAATGGACCACCATGAATGTTCCAATCTCTCCCACTCAATAGCAAAGGGCGGGGGAAGGTGTTTAAAAAAGTCTGTAGTAGGGGGTGGGGTGGAGGGGGCACCTGGGGGGCTCAGGCAGTTGGGCATCCCACTTTGGTTCAGGTCATGATGTCACAGTTTGTGAGTTCAAGCCCTGCATTGGGCTCTGTGCTGACAGCTCAGAGCCTGGAGCCTGCTTCGGATTCTGTATCTCCCTCCCTCTCTGCCCCACCCCCACTAGCACTCTGTCTCTCTTTCTCCAAAAATAAATAAATATTAAAAAAATTAAAACTAAGTACATACTATGCCTCAAGGAGAGCTAGAATTTGTGCAATAGGAACGGTATTGTCCATCAATATTCTAGAACAGGCCCTTGGATCTTATTGTAGAGACAGTAATCGCAAAAACCTAAACCTTTATATGAAGAGGCAGCCACTTGAAGAGAAAATTCTTCCTCTAGATTATGATCAGAGCCTGGGGACATGAGCATATGTCCACACTGCCCTGTTCTCTGCAAGAATACAGGCTGGTGTGATAAGTTTGCCCATCTCTAGAAAAATTGGTCAACAGTCAACCTCCAGGTGGAGAAATGGAAGAGCAGAAAATACAGAACTGAAGTCTCTATGGCACTCAGGTCCCTAACCCACCCCCTCTGTCTGAGGCCTGGAGGGACATAAGCAGGACAAATGGAGTCCTTAGGTAACTTGGAGATCCCATAGCGAAGGGCGCTGGATAGTTCCTCAAAGCGATCCCAGGAGACTTGTTCTCCTAGAGAGTCCTGTCACCACCCGCCCACCATGATGTGTGAACAGTAGATTCAGGCAGTGATGGACAGCTGCCTTTCAGAATCCTCACAAGCCATTTCATTTGGGGAACCCACCTACACACATCTTTTGCCCAGTAATACCTGAAAGCTGGTCTATAGTCTCAAGGAAACAGTAGTCTAGTCCCTGAAAGAAGGCTCTGAACCTCTGGATCATGGTATGTTCAGGAATGGGGGTGGGGACAGTGTAATGAGAAGAAGCCAGCCAAGTCTACAGTGAAACAGAAGCTAGTGTTGAAGGGGGTCTACCTAAGTGGGGCCAGGCTGACCATGAGCTCAGTCTACAGCCCTCATCCAGAGCCTGATCCTCCTTAAGAGGTGGGGGTAGGGAGAAGGCAAGGATCTCCAACCTGAATAGTTTCCAAAGAAGAAGCAGGTGGGTTTTACAGTAGGGCCTGGGGTACTGGGTTGATGAGTTAAGTGCCCCATTAGCAGCAAAGAAGTCCGTAAGTGCCGTGGCTCCTAAGCTTGAGTCTGGTTATAGAAAATTAAGTAAGTTACAAGCTCATGGCCCTGTGTCTGTGGACTAGCATTCCTGAGACTTCGTAATGAGCTGCATTTTGTAGCCCCAGCTTTCAGGACACTAGCTGGTATGCACCCATGCCAAAGCACTCACTGGCACTTTCTCTGCATTAGGCCTTGTGCCAGATCATCAGGATACAAGTTGTCAGGCAGCAGACAGGTTCTGGTCTTGTGGAGCCAGAAGGAAGCAAGGAAGGAGAAGGTTACCATGACACGGGGTGACCCACGGGGACATGAAGGATGTGAATGAGGAGTAAGCCAGGAGAGCTCACTTTATCTGGGGCTCAGGGAATCCTCCCTGAGGTGTGGCCCCTAAGCTCAGATGTGACTGAGTCAGGAAAAATAGGAGAAAAGGGCGGGGGGGGAGGTCCCAGGCAGAAAGACTTGTCCAGAGCTTTCAGGCTCTGTGTCTCGCACAAGAAGGTCAGTGTGATCCTGATCCCAGCTAGAGAGGGATTACAGACCCCCTGATATTCAAGCCTCCAGATGAAGGACACAGTCCCTGGCCTTTCAGATTCAAAGTATTCTAGCTGCTCCTAGAGGCTGTACGTGGCACTTACTTAGCATATACAATAAGGCATATAAATCTTCATTTTAACCACTCTTTGGAGATACCACCTTGGACCCTCTGGATTCAATGCTTCCTGAAAGTCTGGCCAAGAAAGTCACTATATTTGGAAGATTTTAACTATTTTTCTAGCAAATGTTTCTGTAAGTGGGGAAGTAGTAAAATGTTTTGGCTTTGTGGGCCATAAGTTTTCTGTCCCAACTACACGACTCTGCCTTCGTACCACGAAATCAGCCGTCGGCACTAAGTGAGTGAATGGGCGTGTCACATGCCCATAAAACATTATTTGCAAAAATAAGGCCCCATGATCAGAGTTTGTCAGCACCTGCTGTAAGCCTTCTGAAAAATCTAAAACATTCTAAAATGCATTCCCGAACTAACCTAGAACAGAGAACTTTGATTGTAAAACTACATGGTTTAGCTTTGCGGAATTATTTAAACTTTAGCGAGAGGCCACACCACTGGACCGCGTTAATGAATGTGGTAGGAAAACTATCGCAGGAAACGCCACTGGATTTGACAGAGCTGGGTGATGTGCCCACATGAGGCTGCTCGAGATAGGAGCACAAGACACTGAAATTTCTGAAGCTGCTGTGGGAGACGGGCTCAGGCTGACCAGGAAATTGCACCGGTTAGGATAGACTTAGTAGTTGACATGCACGACACGGCCTTCACGCTGACTCTCTATCCTGCGGCCACAGAGACTTGCTCTCCATCATCACTGGCTTCACCCTAGGGCCCTGGGTGACCACAGGACGACTCTCCAGTATATTGCTGGTTACCATGGTAGAAAGTGTCACTTCCCACGTCACAGCAAGGATGATAAGTTTTAGTGACATGGTTGATGTAAATCTATTGCAAGTCCACAGAGGGAATGGGACAAAATCATTCTAGACAACACTACCACTACCGCGGCACATCTGGCTGTTCTGAGAGCCTATGACAGGAATCCAGAGGAGAAGGGATGACGATTCTATGATGGGGACAGGGATGCGGGGGGGGGGGGGGGGGGGGGGGGGGGGGGGGGGGGGGGGGGGGGGGGGGGGGGGGGGGGGGGGGGGGGGGGGGCGGGCTGAGCCGGGCTCCTTCTGCCCAGAGGGAAGGGTGGCAGCCACAACTCGTGTTTCTGGAGTCTACACCAAGGCTGGAGGATTAGGATTCTCATGAATTTTATCAGGGTAAAATACTAAGTTATCAAACAGTGTTCCCACCTGTCAGGCTCACGAGAGCCCTCCTCGGGGTCTCACAGCTACCCAAAGTGTCCTTGC